>NW_007080205.1:0-10848 GCF_000164805.1 Carlito syrichta | reverse complement strand
CCCGGCAGGTTGAGGCTGCGGTGGCCGGGAGTGGCCACTGCACTCCAGTCTGGGCGACAGAGTGAGACTCCAACTCAAAAAAAAAAAACAAAATTAGCTGGGCATGGTGGTTTCAGCTATTTGGAAGTTTGAAGCAGAAGGATCGCCTGAGCCCAGGAGGTCATAGCTGCCGTGGCCATGAACTGTACCACTGCACTACAGTCTGGGCAACAGAGCAAGACTCCGACTCAAACCCTCCCCCCCACAAAAACAAAAGTATAAAAATAAAACAGAGATAGGATGTCTCACTATGTTGCCCAGGCTGATCTTAAATTCCTGGGCTCAAGCGATCCTCCCACCTCAGCCTCCTATGTGCTGGGATCATAGGTATGAGCCACCATGCTTCAGAATCTGATTAAGTGGAAATGTGTCCCCAGCTGATTAAACCTCACGTTAACCACAGTGCATGTTAGCATCTGAAAACATTTGTTCTGCCTGTTGGATATTTTCTCTGCTAGGCAAACTATGCAAATAATTGCTAACATGTCAGGACCTGCTGGTTTGCCATGCCATGTGCTATTAATATCAACACTTTCTTAAGACACTAGGGTATTATTATTATTGTTGTTATTATTATCATTATTATTGAGTTGGAGTCTCACTCTGTCGCCTGGTGAAGAGCAGTGGCACACTCATGGCCACCGCAGCGCCAGCCTGCTGGGTTCTGGCAATCCTTCCGCCTCAGCCTTCCAAGTAGCTGGAACCACAGGTGTGTACCATCACACCCAGCTATTTTTTTCTTTTATTGTAGAGATGAAGTTTTGCCAAGTTGCCCAGGGTGGTCTTGAACCTGTGGGCTCAGGCAATCCTCTGGCCTCGGCCTCCCAAAGTGCTGGGATTACAGGCGTAAGCCACCGCACCCAGTTTACACCAGGGATTTTTTTTTAAGCTGTATTCCCCCCATCCCTTCTCACATTCTTCCAACAGAAATCACACCCAATTCAAAAACTGGCTTGAGTTTCTTTCACTCCCCTTAGAAACAGCAGTAACATTTTTTGCAAGATTACATCATCCTGGACTTCTCTGCCCTTTATCTGAGATTCCTGGCAAACTCACTACAGTAATGACAAAAAAATTCTCCTTTGGTAGGCTGCTTAGCCAATGGGCAATCAAATACAGGACCCAGACCCACAAGAAGCAGCCTCTTGTCTAAAGAAATCCAGCTAAAGGGGTGTCCTGAGTGCATCCATCCTGATGAGTCAACTACCCCCATCCATTGCTTCTTTATCCCTTAACATGGCAGTATTTGTTGCTGAAAACAAAGACATGGTCAAAGAATATGTTGCTATTGACAGCGTTCAAGTTTAAAGTTCAACAAAGTCGTATTAATTAAGCAAGAGGAGATAATTAACAGGTTTTGGGATGAGGTGGGGAGGTGTGAAATTTGTTGACTTAATTCACTTTTTTGTTACATTCTCCCTATTTAGAGTTAGTATTAAGGTAAACATAACATCTTAATAGTAACAGAGCTCCTTTTCCATGAAGAGTCAAATTCCATTTAAAACTATCACTCTTATCTTACCTTAGTGAAATCATTTGTTACCACTTCGTTGGGTAGTTATTTCTGTCTGCATTTTGGTCAGTTGAGTTCTCTCTTATGAGAACCCCCTTTTCCTGCCCACCCAGGAAAGTTTAGTACAGATGAAATCAAAGCTAAGCTCTCTAGATGGTAGAAATAAATCAAGTTAGAATAGAAAGGCAGAGGTGAATGGGCTGAGCTGTTGGTGAATGTTCTGTTCTTCTCTCTTCTGTCAATGACAAGATAACCAAATCTTCACAGAGCCTTCCTATTAGTCAACCATTAAATTGGAAGAGGGAAAATAGTAACATTTAGCTGTGAGTCAGAAAAAAGAAGCAAAGACCTGGAAACCATTATCAATCTTCTCTTAACAACCTTCTAGAGAACACTGATACAAACCTTTGTTACTATTTGATCTTTTTCTTTTTCTTTTTTTGGGTCTCACTCTGTCTGCCTCAGTCTTCCAAGTAGCTGGAACCGCAGATGTGTGCCACCACACACAGTTAATGTTTTTGATTTATTGTAGAGATGGTCTTGCCAAGTTGCCCGGGCTGATCTCAAACCTCTGGGCTCAGGCAATCTTCTCATCTCTGCCTCCCAAAGTGCTGAGATTACAGGTGTGAACCACCATGCCTGGCCCACTTGTTACTACTTGTCTGAAAATCAAACACTTGAGCATTCTGGGACTAGGTTTCTAAGGCCTGAGAAACCAGAGCTTGGGTTCTCAACAAAAGATCACCAGGGCCTCCGAGGAAACCCTTGTGTCACAATAAACCTCCTGTCACCTGTGTGGCATTCACTCTATTTACCTGGGGTTGGGTGATTATGAGGCCCCAGGAGCAATTTTCACCACCCATTGTTCATGGAGGTTCTCTCCTTTCTCTTTAAGCAAATGAGTCATTCAGAGAAGATTCCAGAACACCTTATCTAACTATATTGAGGCCTTTAGTAAATACTAACCTCATCTTGCCTTCTGGGCAAATGATGGGGGAGGGGATCCCTTCAGATCTCTCCACCTGTAAATCACTGATTTCTCTAGACTTTCTTTCTCTCCAATCATCTTATGCCAAAGGCAAAAAATACAGACGCTGGTTTCCTCTACTAAAACAGTGGAGAACATTTGTAAAGGTCAAAGACAAGTGCAAGTTCAGAGAAACCTCAGACAACACCCTGTGAAGACCTAACAGCTCCGAGGAGAGATATTTCTTTTCTTTCTCCTTAAGAAATAGAGCTCAATGTTAGTCGACGGTTAGTGTTTCCCCACCCCCCTTTCTGATACAGTATTTCCCCCATTAGATCTTGTTACTATGTAACTTGGCTATTATATTAGTCTGTGTGGTAACGGTGTTTTGAATGGACAGTCAAAGGAAAAACGAGGTGGGTCTTTTCACAGTCACTTTGCCTCGCAAAAACTTGCAATTTAGAAAGCTCAACCAGGAAGTTTTTCTCTAACATCTATTTCTTCATAAACGTAAAAAAGAAGTTTTAACTTGGGTTTATTTTAGGAGTATCTCCATTTCTGAATCTGCCATCATTGTAACAATTAAAAGCATTATGAAAACTGAAAACATTTATTGTGGGCTTCTGTGGACAAATATAAATTCATCAAAGCTCCACGTATTCAACCTTCCAAATAAATCACTTTAAATGTGACATTAAACTGGTGTCCCATCTAAAACTATACTTATCATGGTTTATTCAAACACAAATGCACGCAAATAGTTTACACTGGCAATATCAATTTCAGACATCCCACAATTGTGCTTTGCAAAGTGTTTTAGCAACTTAACTTTATGTGTGCGTGTTTAGCAACTTAAGTACCTAAGATTCATATTTTAGGAACTACTTCAAAACCTTGCAGCTCCTTTAAATCCTCTAAACCAGCCCAAGAACTATAAATGATCATTCTAAAAGAAGGAGGAGGAGGAGGACTAAATCTCCTGCTTTATGCAGTCAGATAACACTAGTCACTGGCACGAAAGCTCTCACCTGTCCACAGCAATGCTAACCCTGGATCTGCCAAGGGGGTCTGAACATTTCTGGGGGAAGATGTTTAAACTGTTCACTGACTCTACAGCCCCCAAATAGGTCTAAAACCAACTCGCTTTCTTTCCAAAGCTGTACCTGCCATGATAGCACCCCCAACTCTGTACCACTGTTCATTTTAGAAGAAAAACAAAGATGTAACACTAAAATTTCATTTTATGGAAAATTATTTTAAAACATTCCATATAGTCTTTGGCATATGAAGGAAACCATGGGCATATAATGTAAGAAGCAGAGAGGGGGAAATTGAGGGGGAAAGATGACACGTGGACAAAGCAGTCACTAGCAACTTCCCCACAGGGGCCCAGGGGGTGCATCAAATGCAGAAGAGGTCCCTCTGGGGGTGGGGGAGGGAAATGGAGGATTGGAGTTAGATTTCCAAAAAGTGGTACCAAGGCTGGGCGCAGTGGTTCACGCCTGTAATCCCAACACTTTGGAAGGTCGAGGCAGGAGGATTGTTCGAGTACAGGAGTTCGAGACCAGTCTGGGCAACATAGCAAAACTCAGTCTCTACAAAAAATTTTTAAAACTAGCCATGCACCTGTAGTCCTGAGCCCAGGAGGTGGAGGCTGCAATGAGCTGTGATTGTGTCACTGCACCTCCAGCCTGGGAGACAGAGCGAGACCCTGACTCAAAAAGAGAAAGAAAGGAGAAGAGAGGGTACAGGAGGAGAGGGGACCAGTAGGAATTTTTTTAAAAGTTGAAGACAGTGAGTAAGAGTTTGACTCAATGAGACATTCTCTGCTTCTCCCTCAGATGGGAAGGGTAGCAGGAGTGAGGCTTTATGGGAAATAACCTGGGCTTCCACTCAGCCACCAGTCAGCTCATGGGACCTCCAGCAAGCTACCAACTTCTCTAAGTTCCTTCTGGGTTTCAAAAGGTGCATTAAGACATGAGCTCTCAACACCTCAGCTCCCATGACACACTATTTACAAAGGACTGAGGCTGGGACAGTGGTTAAAAGCAGCCACTAACTTTCTGGCAGGATGAGCAAAGGCTTGACACATTTAGGATTCAGTTTCCTTCAAGCCAGATAGCACTAACTGCACAGCTGGGAGAGGGTCTCCTGGTATCTGATCTGTATCTCAAGGGCAGAATTGCAGAGAAGGCAACTGGGCTATGATTTCCACCAGTGAAGGTAAGGAGGCCTTGAAGAGAGCCCCCCAAATCCACGTCCATTTACAGCAGGCACCATCGTCATCAAGAGCCATATGACTCAAGTATAGTGGCCTATGTTCATGATGGCAAGAAGCTCCTGCAATCCAAAGGGAATGTAATGTATTTACTGAACAAAGATTTAAGTTGTACACTAGCGCTCTTCCGGGATCAATAATTTTTCATTGAAGAAATTCATACCATTCACTCTACATGGATATTGAAAATGCTAATGTGTTAAATGGGTACCCATTTTATCCCCCAAGAGACCATATTACTTGAGATAAAAGGGCCAAGGCTTATGGCAAGTTCAATGTGGATCTGTGAAAAGGAACAGGAACAAAAGCCATAGGATGTGGATTCAAATTCTAAACTTTCTCTTGGTTCTAGGACCTTCGGCATGTCGTCCAACTCTTTATTTTCATTATTTATCCACATTTGTTTGAGGGACAAAATTCAACTAGAGCATGCAATGTACAATAGTCAGCAAATGTCCATTCTCATCCCTTAATTTCCCCAAATAAAAAAAAAGAAAACTTTTGCTCAAAGAAACTTTAAAAATATATATATAATCACCATAGCCAAAGACTTCTTCCTCAAAGTGAATACCAGACAGTAGATAAAGTAGCATTTAACTTTCCTCTTGAATCCAAAGGCTCAAAAACCCATTTAAACAAATGATTTTTTTTTTAAATTACCCAAACGAGAAAGCTTTGCTCAAATGCAAAATACAAGTATCCAGAAAAACAAAAACAAGTCACTTGGTCACATCCCTGAAATAAATGCCTAAAATGTAAGACTAATACCAGAACCGATCTGTCCCAATACCTGAGATCCTAAACAACTTTTTGTTGTCATTTTTAAGAGGCCCTGGTGACTAAGGTCCCCATGGAGATAAATGTCTCCAAGGATTTGTCCACAGGTGACAATACCTTTACATCCCCCAAGCATAAAACAAGCTTCAGATTCAATCCAGGGAGAACGGAATACTCCGTTGCATGTGTGGTTAAGTTGGAATGTTACTAGATAACAGATTTTTAAATATCTAAGTTGGCTTATCAATCTTAGTACTAATAACCAAGACACTGCTTTCAAATGCTAATGAGCACATCTTGACCCAGGACACAACAAAGCTAAGTATTTTCTGGAATCTGGATAAATTATGTCTATAACCAAGGTCATAGCAGCTCATCAAGTTGAGTTCAGGTCTCAACATATCAAAACAGCAAACTTTCAAGGAAAGTTTCAAGGACTTTCACACTTTTTTTTTTAATACTAATTCAGTATGGAGGCCTGGATTTTTTAAACTTAGTACAGTGTGCTGCTAACATATTTAAGGTACCGTGACTACACTACGCCTAGATTGTTCTAAACCGCAGACCTCTACATTCTCCAACTACCATCCGAGTCAACACCCTCTGCTTATCTTGCAATAACAATCTTTGAAACAAGCACATGAATAGCTACAGACACAGATAATGAAGAAAACGGACATTCTCACCACTTTATGGTGAATGTATTTACAACAACACACTGAATACTACTTATAAGGCATTGCCCTGTGGGCGTGACAATTTCTCTTCATCTTTACACTAACCCAGCACTGCAATCTCCATTTTATAGCTGACAATGAAGGCACAGAGAAGCTAAGCAATTAGCCAAAGCTCACACAGCTAGGAAATGGTTGAAAGAGAATTTTAACCAGGTGAATGTGCCTCTAAGGTCCAACCCTATCACATCTACCCCTCCAAACGGTGTTTTCTAAATATTGTACTCTCTGCATAAAGTACAAGCAATTGCTGAAATACATATTTCAAAGAGAAGTTCAAAAAGCAAACCAAGGAAGCCCAGTCCTTTGGGCTCCTTCTAAATAAACCAATGATAACCATAAAAATAATAACAATAATACAAAAGTGTATAAAATGCTCAAGTGATAAGAGTCAAGTGCAGTTTGGATTCTTTGCTTTCCCCACTGAGCACCATTTTCCCTTATCATCTTGAAGTGTTTCCTGATGCCCTGGGCCCCTGTTGTGCCTACAGATGGTTTCTATTTCTAAATCTCTAAAGCTTTCAGGAATGTATTCCTAGACTTGCAAGCCTGCTCAATCACAACTTCTTGGCATGGATGGCTTTAACTAACCAAAAAATCTCTGCTTTCCCTGTTTTTGTTTAAAAAAAAAAAAAACTACTGGCTATGAAAAATCTGTAAAAAATTAAGAATAATTTTTCAATTTAAGCTTAGGGATACAGACACACTATTGGCTCTCTCTGCCTTTCATTCCTGACTTCTAGAGAAGAAAGAGAATGCTGTTTTGATCGCACTGCTTCTAAGGCCTGTGTCCCCTCAAAATGACGATGTAACTATGTTCTGGTGAAAATGTGACTCCACAGGATGACCTTTTACTCTAGAGAGGGTTCACCAAACAATTTTTCTCATGTGACACTTACCTCGACGTCTGTTTCAACAGCTGTGGAGGGAAAGGCATTTGACAAAAGACTGCTTTGGCAGGCTGGGAACTGCTGTTGTTTTAAGGCTGCCCTTATATTTTCTCAGAAGAACTTAAATGCCACCTCGAGTTACATAAGCAGACTTGGGAAATTCAAAGAGGGTGGCCATCACACACCCCTTTGGGGCAAGTTCCCATACTATACCTCACGGAACTTCCAATGTGCATTCCAATATGCATACCAGGAAAGACAGAAGGTAGGGCTTAGGACATTTCGGCAGCTTTGAGATTGAGGCATCCTACTTCTAACCAGATACCCTGGAGGTCCTCAGGTCTTCATGACTCAGGCTTGGATATATACAGGTTACACCCTGGTATCAGTTAGTGATGTCAACGACACTAAAGGAGACGAAGACAGACTGAGTGGTCATTATCATAACCCGAAGATAAGAATTATTATCCCAATCTTACACTTCACTTTGAAGAAAGTAAATTCAGTGAGGTTTGAAGTAATTTATCCAAAGTGAACTCACCAGCACCTGGAGATTCTCTTCAAACCCAGTTTCTCTACACTATGCCCTTGGAAACGGCCCCAAAACGTATTTTCACAAAACACATACAGAGTATTTTATCTTTCAAAAAGTTCTGACTATTTACAACCTCACAGTTCTTTCCTGATATTTGCCCACTATAATTAAGCCAAAAAGAAAAGTCCACATTCACTGGCTTATCTAATATCTTAAGAGATAGAATAGAAAGGATTAGGTGAAGAGAGAAAACTTGATCAAATAACAAGGATTCTGCACCCATTCCTGGAGAATGTTCAGTGTGTCTCGCTACCTACTCAGAGCTTTTCCTCAGCAGTTACCTGGTTTCCAGTTTGCCAGCCAAGACACTCATTAAGAGAAAGAAGGTGTGAATTGAAGAGGGACAGTGACATAAGAGAAAGGCCTAAGCAAATCAAAGCATTTCTTTCAACAGTTAGACACCAAAGGCACAGGTCTTTTCTGGACATGTTTGAAAACAAAATTTTCCAAGAGCTCACAAAAATAAGACAGAACAATTTTACAAATCCTTTATTTAGTACGCATTGTTCATTCCAGTTTTGAGTTGAGTAGTACTTAATGGAAGATTTTTAAGTCTACAAATGAATTTCATAGCTTACGATGCTCAAGGTACAGTGGGAGAAATTTGAAGTGAGCTTATTAACAGACTCACGAGGCTTTCCCTTCTAAATACATATTTAGAAAGACAAAAATTGATTACTACCCAAAGACCAATATGAGAGCACTATAAAATAATATTCTATACCAGTTAGTTTAGTTTCAAGTTATTAGTGAGATTTCATTTAGTAGTATGTATTTATGCACACATATGTACACACATATATGCATACTACTAAATAAAACTGCTTTCAAAAATAGTTTTGGATTTTGCAATGTTTGCAAAACTACCGTGACTGGCACAGACATCCACTTTACAGTAAGCAAATCTCCTCCAAGCATAAATTTATTTCTGATATCATACTCCACTTATCTTGACCATGGAATGAAAATGGCTTGAAATTGTTCTTAATGTGAAAAACAAAAGCTAAAGAGACAGACTACAGCACATCTTAGATCATAAGATGGTTTGTTCTGGTAAATCCAGAAAGATTACAAAGAGGGCCCCCAAGGACAGAGAGTCTAAATGCGTAGGGCTCTTCCACTGGACATTTAAATTAGGAAGATGGGGTGGGGGGGGAGGTTTTCTTCTACAGGCCACAGTGGCGGCCCCAGCACCAGTTAAAGAATAGAAATGCCACTATCATTCCTGGCGCATTTTATCCCAAGGCTCAATTAGCTCCCTTTCTCCACCTGCTAAGCTTTGGCAAAAAGCTAGCTGGCTAAAGAAATAAAGCAATAAACCATTTAAAAAACTCAGTTTAAGAATTATTTGGCTCAAAAGCCGAAGACTCACTGAACTGGGAGCATGTGGTTTTACACTTGCTATTGAATTGGTTCTATATCCCAATACACCCCTCCCCAAAATCACAACCTAGAGAAAAAGAAAAAGCCGTCCCTATAGTCCTCGAAATCATAATAAACCACTCAACACCAAGGGGTCGAGTGGGTACAGTCCACACCAACTAAGACAGCTAGGCATGCCCCATGCAAGTGTAGGCCCTGCAGTACTAGACATGGTCAATATCAAGTTCTTATTACAAGGGACAAAAGAGATGCCTTCCCTTTGCTGCCACGTGTTATTCCACCAGGATGTACTGATCCATGGGACTTCAGCATAAAATCCTGCTACACACAACCCACCGTTGTAAAAATACAATATAGTTAGCTCCTAGTTTATGTACCCAGAGAGTCTCTTTTAGGACGGTAAAAAATAAATAAATAAAAATTAAAAAGCTAGTCACTCCCCCCCCCCCCGAATCTAAAGGGTCATAACCTGGAAAATGCATCACTTGAAAACAAAAAATCAGCCTTCAAAAAATATATCATGGTTTCTGCTAGGTATTGCAAAAAAGAAAAAAAAAAAGCGTTAGGCATGTAACCCGTCAGCCTCACCCCACCAGCTGCCTCCTTTCGCCCCAGTCGTTAGACTTCCATCTCCACCGCTCACCTTTTGGAATTTTTAATGAAACCATGAGGTAGGACTCAAGAGAAAACACAAAGGATTAGTTCGGATCCCGACAAGGTAACCATTTTCTTCGTTCTGGTTTTCGTAGGCCATCTTGCTCTTATGGATGCTACGTCGTCTTAATTTTTCCCAAGTGGTGTCACCGGGGGCAACGCCCACTGTCAGTTTTGAGACCCACGTCCCTTCATCAAATGACCGACAACAAAGATCTGTCAGGCAAACGGTGAATGGGTGCAAATGAAAAGAAAGCCACCATCCCTGCGGGGCAAGATGTTGGGGGGGGGGGTGGGCGCGAAGAACAATGAACGGCGCGAGAAAGGAAAACAGCAGGAGGCGGTTACAAAACGCGAAATCCACGGTGCGCCCTCATCGTGAAGGCAAACCTTCGTTTAGGTCCAGGGAAATCAGTCAGAAAGCAAAAGAGGAGAGGCAGCCTGGAAAAGAAGAAGATACACACGGGGGGCGGGAGGCGGGGGGCAGGGGTCTCGTCATGGTGTGCAAGCGCTTCCCGCAACATTCAGGGCAAACGCCTTTGTCCTGGGCTGCGGAGGGGCGTGGGTGGCTGGGAAGGATGGAGAGCTCGGATGGAGCCGCCGGGCCCTCCACACCCTGCGCCCCGGCGCATGCGCGAGGCCGAGACAAAGGAATAGGTAATTACAGTCCCGGCTCATTCATTTGGCCCGCAGTCCTGGGGGTCCGTTAGCCTCGGCGGCGATCCCGGGGGCGTGGGAGTGGCCCACACCCTGACGGCGGAAGGCCACCTCGAGGCTCGGGCTCGCGATCTTAACCCGCCACGTAGTGCCAGTGGCCTCGGGGGGAGACAGAGGTGCGTCCGCCCTGCGCGGGGTACGAAACCCGCACCCCTGAGCTGCGCCGTGCTAATTCCAGCAGGGTGGAAATCCCACGGGCGAAGGCTGCCCACCGCGCTCCCGCCGAGGCGGAACCGCCGCTGGGGAAGCAGAGAAGGAGCCCGGCCAAGCGTTCGATGAATATTCATGAAAAGAATGCGGT
>NW_007080204.1:0-646 GCF_000164805.1 Carlito syrichta | reverse complement strand
GGTGGCCAGGAGCGGCCACTGCACTCCAGTCTGGGCGACAGAGTGAGACTCCAACTCAAAAAAAAAAAGAAAAAAAGAGAGAAAGCACAGTGTCCATGTAGAAGACAGGAATATCCTCACCTGTTTAGTATGGAAAGTATCTCTGTCTTAAAAGAACACTGGTGGATGCGGTGCCATCCATGAAACAGACTAGGAAGAACCCTGACTGCTAAAGAGGAAAACAGTGTCATTAAAACCAAGAGAGGCCAGGTGCAATGGCTTGTGCCAATAATCCCAACACGTTGATACACTGAGGCGAGAGGATTGCCTGAGCCCAGGGGTTCCAGACCAGCCTAGGCAACTTGGCAAGACCTTGTCTCTACAATAAATCAAAAATTAGCCAGGCGTATGCCTGTAGTTCCAGCTACTTGGAAGACTGAGGTGAAGTCTGAAGACAGCCCAGCAGGTCGAGACTGCGGTGGCTATGAGTGTGCCACTGCACTCCAGCCTGAGCGACAGAGTGAGACTCCAACTCAGAAAAACCCCACAAAAAACAAGCAAGCCCTTTTGATTCATTTTTTTTGTTTGTTTGGGTTTTTTTTTGTTGTTTTTTTTTTTTGAGTTGGAGTCTCACTCTGTCGCCCAGACTAGAGCGCAGTGGCCGCTC
>NW_007080203.1:9224-9670 GCF_000164805.1 Carlito syrichta | reverse complement strand
TGTGCGCCTGCATGTGTGCACACGCGTGTGTGCGCGTGCCCCGGTGCGCGTGTCCGGTGTGTACGTGCGCGCGCGAGTGTGTCGTGCGTGTTCTTGTGCACGTGGGTGCCCATGTATTCTCACGTGTGCGTGTGAGTGTGCCTGCGTGCTCCTGTCCGTTCATGGTGAGTGTGTGCCTTGCGCGTGAGCACACACACGGTGCATGTGCTCGAGTGAACATGGCTGGCGTGTGCATGGGAGGGCACGTGTTCCTGCGTGTGCCTGTGCCCGACGTGTATGCATGCGCCCGTTCCTGAGTGAGTGTCCGCGCAGCCACGCGTGTGCTGGGCTGTCCCTGCCACAGGTAGCTTCCCGCCCCGGAGCTATCCCCCATCCCCCGCTGCTCAGCAGCGCCGGGCGCGGCCCTCACCCTCCCCTCCCCCGGCAGCCCACCCAACCCTGAGCCT
>NW_007080203.1:5452-8496 GCF_000164805.1 Carlito syrichta | reverse complement strand
CCTGCCAGCCACACGGTGCCCCAGCTGGTGGCCCGCCGCTCTGAGACTTCACTGGAGGGCATCGCCGAGTCCACCACCGCAGTCACCTGCACCTGGCCGCGCCACCGCCACCGCCACCGCCCCCTGTGCCTGCCCCGCTGCTGGCTCCTGAAACACCTTGTCTGCTAGGCGGAATAAAGGCCACCGGACCAGGCTGGTGTCGTCTGTGCTGGGCCTGCACGGGTCTCATCACCTGGGCGGGCCGCTTTGCGGGGGGAACTGAGGCCAGAGAGACAACTAGCCCCCTTTAAGGTCTGGCTGAGGGACCAGCATGGATTCAAACCAAGGAGGGGCCGCCCTTAACTGCAGTGTCCTTCCTTCCCTTGTGGACTGGACGTCAGCTGCTTGTGTGAACCCGCTCCCTTTAAATCCTTTTTTTTCTTTTTTTGAATCGGAGTCTCACTCGGTCACCCAGACCGGAGTGCAGTGGCCGCTCCCGGCCCCCGCAGCCTTGACCCGCCGGGCTCCGGCGATCCTTCCGCCTCAGCCTTCCGAGTGGCCGGAATTACAGACACGCGCTACCATGCCCGGCTGATTTTTTTTATTTATTGTAGAGACGAGGTCTCGCCACGTTGCCCAGGCAGGTCTCGAACCCACAGGCTCAGGCCATCCACTCGCCTCAGCCTCCCAAAGCGTGGGATTACAGGCTGAGCCACCAAGCCCGGCCCTGTAAATTCTCCCAGAGAGAGGATGTACGTGGCCTCACTTGGGTTCCTTCTAGAAGCAGGTGTCAAAGAATTTGAGAAGGAGTGGGGTTTTGTGTCTGTCTGTTTTTAGAGACAGGGTCTTGCTCTGTTGCCCAGGCCGAAGTGCAATGGTGCAATCATGGCTTACCACAGCCTCAACCTCCTGGGCTCAAGGGATCCTCCCACCTCAGACAATAGGCATCACCACAACCACCTTTTTTTTTTTGAGTTGGAGTCTCACTCTGCTGCCCAGGCGGGAGTGCAGGGGCATGCTCCCAGCCACCGCAGCCTTGACCCGCTGGGCTCCCGCGATCCTCCCACCTCAGCCTTCCAAGTAGCCAGAACGACAGGCTTGCGCCACCGTGCCTGACTAATTTTTTGATTTATTGTAGAGACGAGGTCTTGCCATATTGCCCAGGCTGGGTCTTGAACCCTGGGCTCTGGCAATCCACCTCCCAAAGTGCTGGGGTTACAGGCATGCGCCACCATGCCTGGCTTTTTTTTGTTGGGGGGGAGGGGTAGAGACAAGATCTTGCTATGTTACCCAGGCCGGTCTTGAACTCCTGGGCTCAAGAGATCCTCCCAGCTTCTCCTCCCAAGTGCTGGGACTCCAGGCACGAGCCGCCCTACCCAGCCTGGAGACACTTTTGAGCTTCGCCCACACCCCAGCCTAGTCCTGCAGGGCCCCTCCGCCTCAGAGGCCCTAGTGACGGGCCTGGCGACCCTCTCTGCCAAAGACAGTTTTCCAGCAGCCGGGAGAGCTCTGTGCGGCCACCAGCACAGCAGCCCCGTGTCCTCAGTCTGTGCACTCAAATGCACAGGAATGGGGCAGCAGGCCCAAGTCATTCATTCAATCCCTCTGCAAATATTGGGCACCTACTGTAGGCCAAGCCCGATTCTAGAAGCCAGGGCAGAGGACAATGACCCAAAGAGATAAAAAAAAATCCCTGCTCCCAGGCCAGGCTCGGTGGCTCAGCCTGTCATCCCAGCACTTTGGGAGGCTGAGGCGAGTGGATGGCCTGAGCCCGCGGGTTCGAGACCAGCCCCGGCAACTTGGCGAGGCCTCGTCTACAATAAATCAAAAAATTAGCCGGGCGTGGTAGCGCGCGCCTGTAGTTTTGGCCACTTGGAAGGCTGAGGCTGAAGGATCACCAGAGCCCAGCAGGTTAATGCTGGGGTGGCCGTGAGCCTGCATACCTCTGCACTCCAACCTGGGCACAGAGTGAGACTCCAACTTTAAAAAAACAAAAAAGCCGGGCTCGGCGGCTCAGCCTGCAATCCCGCGCCTTGGGAGGCTGAGGTGAGTGGATGGCCTGAGCCCGCCGGTTCGAGACCCGCCTGGGCAACTCGGCGAGACCTCATCTCTACAGTAAAATCAAAAATTAGCTGGGCGTGATAGTGCATGCCTGTAGTTCCAGCTCCTTGGACAGCTGAGGCGGAAGGATCACCGGAGCCCAGCACATCGAGGCAGCGGTGGCCGCGAGTGGCCACTGCACTCCAGTCTGGGCAACGGAGTGAGACTCCAACTCAAAAAAAAAAAATTTAAAAATCCCTGCTCTCGAGGATTCAGGGAAGGGACAGGCTGCATGATCAGTATTTAACACATCAGGGGAGTGGGTTACAGCGGGAACCCACAGCGAGAAGGGAGCTGGAGTCTGGGGGCTGTGAGGCCAGGACAGGCCTCTATCAGAAGTGACTTAGAGACTCAAAGGAGGCGGGCGCACGAGTCTTGTGGATGTTGGGGCAAGAGCAGCAGGAACAGCCTGTGCAAAGGCCCTGGGGCAGGGCTGCACCTGGCGAGTTGTTGGAGGAACAGCACAGGGGTCCATGTGTCAGGCACAGAGGGAGCCAGGGAGGAGGGGAGGGTAGACGGGACAGACAGGCAGGGGAAGGGGGGCGGGGAGGCCTTTGGCTTTCAGAATCTATCGGCAGGAGGGAGGGTAATCATGAATTAGCCCTGCCCTGTGTCCGTGTCCACACAGGCACCGGAGACAGGGATCTCGAGGTCTGCAGGTCCCTGGCCCCATTGGTGGGAGGAGGGAGGGCTGGCCGGCGCTCTTGGGGAGGGGGTGGGGTCCCAGCTCACTCGGCAGCCAGCTCTGCCGGCCCCAGGGAGCACGGAGGGGCCAGCCAGGAGGGGAGGGAACACAGCTATCTCACCAGGTGGCGACAGTCACCTTTAACCCTTCACACTTGTTTTGTTCTGTTTTTCTTTATTTTTTTTGAGTTGGAGTCTCTGTCGCCCAGACTGGAGCGCAGTGGCCGCTCCCGGCCACTGTAGCCTTGACCTGCCGGGCTCCGGCGATCCTTCCGCCTCAG
>NW_007080203.1:1583-4863 GCF_000164805.1 Carlito syrichta | reverse complement strand
CACAGGCCCACACTACCACGCCCAGCTAATTTTTGATTTATTGTAGACATGAGGTCTCGCCAAGTTGCCCAGGCGGGTCTCGAACCCACGGGTTCAGGCCATCCACTCGCCTCGGCCTCCCAAAGCGCTGGGATGACAGGCCGAGCCACCGAGCCCGCCTTTGTTCAGTCTCTGATTAGTAACCAGCTACTCAGGGCTGCTCCCTCCGTGAGACCAGTCCTGCCGGGTCACTGTCCACCCCTCGGGAAGCCCCAGCTGGCTTCGACCCCCACTGAGTTGCTTTCGCCTTTGTCTTTGAACTTCCCTCGAGCTCCGTCCTGCTTTGCGTCTGAGTCTGCCAGGGCCGCATCCGTGAGATGAATCTTGGCGACGTGCGCACGACCAGGTCTTCGCCCTTCTTTCTGGGGTTGGAGTCTCACTCTGTCCCCCAGGCTGGAGGGCAGGGGCACGCTCCCGGCCACCGCAGCCTCGGCCTCCTGGTCTCAAGTGATCCTCTGGCCTCAGCCTCCCGAGTAGCTGGGACTACAGGTGCATGCCATCATGCCTGGCTTACTTTTTGACCTATTGTGGAGGTAAGTTCTCACCAAGTGGCCCAGGCTGTTCTCGAACCCCTGGGCTCAGCCCGTCCTCTCGCCTCGGCCTCCCAAAGTGCTGGGATGACAGGTGTGAGCCACCGCGCCCAGCCCATCCTTCTTCAGTGCTGCATGTCAGTCCATTCTATGGCTAGAACACTGCTTCTCCGTTCCATCCCACTGTCGAGGGACATTTGAGTTGTTTCTGCTGTTTGGCCACTGTGACTAACGCTGCTTGGAACATTCTAGAACCAGCCCTTGGTGGGCAGAGGGCTTGCTTCCCTTGGGCATATGCCTGTCAGGGGTTGCAGGGGCAGGCGTGTTTGAGGTTCCTGGGGCTGCCATGGCAAGTGACCACAAACGGGCTCAGAACAGGGATTCAGGCCAGGCATGGTGCCTTGTGACTGTCGTCCCGGCAGGTTGGGAGCCGCGGCAGGAGAATCACTCGAGGCCAGGAATTCGAGACCAGCCTGGGCAAGGTAGCGAGACCCCATCTCTATAGAAATTTTTAAAAAACCGGGCTCGGTGGCTCAGCCTGTAATCCCACGCTTTGGGAGGCTGAGGTGAGTGGATTGCCTGAGCCTGCAGGTTCAAGACCCGCCTGGGCAACTTGGCGAGATCTCATCTCCACAATAAACAAAAAAAATCAGCCGGGCGTGGTAGCGCGTGCTTGTAATTCTGGCTACTTGGAAGGCTGAGGTGGAAGGATCGCCGGAGCCCAGCAGGTCGAGGCTACAGTGGCCGGGAGCGGCCATTGCACTCCAGTTTGGGTGACAGAGTGAGACTCCAACTCAAAAAAAAAAAAAAAATCTGGGCTTGGTGGCTCAGCCTGTCATCCCGCGCCTTTGGGAGGCTGAGGTGAGTGGATGGCCTGAGCCCACGGGTTCGAGACCCACCTGGGCAGCGAGACCTCATCTCTACAATAAATCAAAAAATCAGCCGGGCCTGGTAGCGTGCGCCTGTAATTCCGGCTACTTGGAAGGCTGAGGCGGAAGGATCGCCGGAGCCTGGCGGGTCGAGGCTGCGGTGGCCGGGAGCGGCTGCTGCGCTCCAGTCTGGGTGACAGTGAGACTCCAACTCAAAAAAAAAACCAATTTAATCAGGCATAGTGGTGCCTGTAGGCTCAGTTTCTCAGGAGGCCGAGGCGGGAGGATTATTTGAGGCCAGGAGTTGGAGAACAGCCTGGGCAACATAGCAAGACCCTGTCTCTACAAAAAACAAATTAAAAGGTTATTTGGGCTGGGTGCAGTGGCTCATGCCTGTAATCCCAGTACTTTGGGAGGCAGAGGTGAGAGGATTACCTGAGCCAGCGTGTTCAAGACCAGCTTAGGCAACATGGTGAGACCTCATCTCTACAATTTAAAAAAAAAAAGTCATGTGTGGTGGTGCACGCCTGTAGTTCCT
Source organism: Carlito syrichta (assembly GCF_000164805.1). Classification (NCBI taxonomy): domain Eukaryota; kingdom Metazoa; phylum Chordata; class Mammalia; order Primates; family Tarsiidae; genus Carlito; species Carlito syrichta. The sequence continues at coordinate 2,887 of NW_007080203.1, read as the reverse complement.
GTTACTTGGAAAGCTGAAGCGGATCACCTGAACCCAGATGGTCGAGGCTGTGGTGGCCGGGAACAGCCACTGCCCTCCAGCCTGGGCAACACAGTGAGACTCCAACTTAAAAATAAATAAATAAATAAAAGAAGCCATGTGTGGTGGCTCACACTTGTGATCCCTGCACTTCGAGAGGCAGCGGGTAAGAGGGCTGCCTAAACTCAGGGGTTCGAGACCAGCCCGGGCAATGTGGTGAGACCTCATCCCCACAATAAATAAAAACATTAGCCTGGCGTGATGGCGTGCACCTGGAGTTCTGGCTACTTGGAAGGCTGAGGCAGAAGGACTGTTGGAACCCAGCGGGTTGACGCTGGGTGACCATGAGCATGTCGCTGCCCTTCAACCGGGGCAACAGAGTGAGACTCTGACTCAAAAAAAAAAAAAATTAACTGGGCCTGGTGATGCCTGTAGTCCCAGCTACTTGGAAGACTGAGATGGGAGAATACCTTGAGGCCAGGAATTCAAGACCAGCCTGGGCAACACAGTGAGACCCTGTCTCTTCAAAAAATAAGAAAGGCCAGGCTCGGTGGCTCAGCCTGTCATCCCAGCACTTTGGAGGCCAAGAGGAGGGGATTGCCTGAGCCCGCGGGTTCGAGACCTGCCCGGGCAACTTGGCCAGACCTTGTCTCTACAATAAATCAAAAAATTAGCCAGGCGTGGTGGCGTGTGCCTGTAGTTCCGGCTCCTTGGAAGGCGAGGCGGAAGGATCGTCGGAGCCCAGCAGGTCAACACCGGGGTGGTTGTGAGCTGCCACTGCCCTCCAGCCTGGACAACGGAGTGACTCCAGCTCAAAAAATAAGCACATAAGTAAATAAAGTTTAGTCAGGTGTGGTGGCGCCTGTAGTCCCAGCTACTCAGGAGGCTGAGGTGGGAGGATCCCTTGAACCCAGGAAGTTGATGCTGCCGTGAGCTGTGATCACGCCACTCTGCCCTCCAGCCTGGGCCACAGTGCCAGATCCTGTCTCTAAAAAAAAATTTATTTTACTGTATTTTTTTGAGTTGGACTCTCATTCTGTCGCCCAGGCTGGAGGACAGTGGCACGCTCACGGCCACCCCGGCGTCAACCTGCTGGGCTCCGGCGATCCTTCCGCCTCGGCCTTCCAAGTAGCTGGAACTGCAGGTGCGCGCTACCACACCCAACAAATTTTTTTTTTAAATTTATTGTAGAGATGAGGTCTCGCCAAGTTGCCCAGGTGGGTCTTGAATCCATGGGCTCAGGCAATCCTCTTGCCTTGGCCTCCCAAAGTGTTGGGATTATAGTC
>NW_007080203.1:0-1202 GCF_000164805.1 Carlito syrichta | reverse complement strand
ATGAGGTCTCGCCAAGTTGCCCGGGCAGGTCTCGAACCCCTGGCTCAGGCAGTCCACTCACCTCGGCCTCCCCAAGTGCTGGGATGACAGGCTGAGCCACGGAGCCCGGCCGATGTGGCCATTTTTAAGCATGTGGAGAGGATGGGGGTGTGGCCGCCCTAAGGGCCGTCTCTCCCACCGGAGAGTGACATGCTCCCGGGTCTCGTGCACTCCGGCTTGGCCACATCCGGGGACTCTCCGAGTGTGCGGACGGCCCCCTCCGCCTGTCATGGGCCGGGGTGGCTGCCCGGGAGCCGGCTGGCCGCTCACAGGGTTCAGGGGCTCCAGTCCCTGGCATGTCCCAGGTCACCGGAGGCAGAGGGGACAGCGTCGGGGTCGGGCGGGCGAGGGGGGACTTGGCGGCCCGCGTCCACGGGGACGTGGGTGACCCGGGGAGGGGAGCTCAGGCCTTCCAAGGGACACCGCGGCGACGAGCCCCTCGATCCCCATCGCGCCGCCAGGGGACGCCGGGTCCCCCACGCATCCCCCCAGAACTCGGTGGCACCTTGCCGGGCACGCATGGCTCCCAAGACCCCCGCCGCAGCCCCCGTTTCAGGTGACATTCGCAGGAGGCCTCACATCTTGGAAGTGACCGCCTCTCCCCCTGCACCCGGACTGGGCCGGCCCGGCACACAGTAGGTGCTCAATAAATGCTCACTGCAGAAATGCAAATGCACGAAGGAACAGAGGGGCTGGGGGAGGATCCCGGAGGGGCAAAGCTTCAACGGGAGACTGAGGCCCAGAGAGGGACAGGATCTGGCCTGCGCCACGGGGACGTCTGCACCCGCTTGCCCGGGCCGGCCCTGCCCTCCCCCTCTCTCCCTGGAGGGGACGGCTGTGGCCGGCAGGGGCCTCTATGGAGGAGAGAGGGAGGTGTGGACCACCTGGGAGGTGCAGACGGCCTCCCGGGCCCGGAGAAGAGCGCCCCGGGGTCCCAGAGGACGTGTGAGCTGCCCCACCTGGGTGAGGGGACAGAGGGGCCGGGCTGCCCTCCGGAAGGAGCTGAGAGGCTGGGGTCGGTCACTCCTCAGAGCGGGGCCCGGTGGGGGGACTTGTGGCCTGAGGAGGGGGCTTGGGTGTCCCCACCTGCCCCGCCCACCTGGATCCCCCGTCCTCCCCGCACACAGGGTCAGACCTGGGCGGCCAGCCCGGGGGGGGGCGCG
>NW_007080202.1:0-853 GCF_000164805.1 Carlito syrichta | reverse complement strand
GTTGCCATTTTGCTCCTACTGGCAATGCATAATAGTGTTTGTTTGTCCATAGTTCTGGCAACAGGGTATATTGTATGCCTTCTGAAATTTTGCCAGTGCAACAGGTATCTCAGTGTGATTTTATTTTGTGTTTTACTTGAATAAAAGTTGAACATCTTTTCATAAGTTTAAGAAAAAAATGTATCTTTGCAGTGATTTTCTGTTAATATCTTTGATTTCAATTTTTAATATACATTGCTACCTTTTTTACTCAGTTTCTATTTAGAAACATTAACACTATTTGCAACTTAATTTGTCACTATTTCTCCCTGATTATCTATTGTCTTCTGAAATTGTTTATAATTTTTTTTGCAAGAATCGGGTTTTTGTTTTGTTTGTTTTCATTCATTAAGCAGAAATGCATATTGTAAACAGGGCTGGCACCTTAGACATTTACTTAACTAACTATCTAACTAGGCAAACGCAATTATTATTGTAGGGATCAAGGCTGCAAAATCACAAAATTCTTTGGTAAATACAGTATTAAAGGATTCCTGCATGACTCAAATGTTATATCAAGCTCTTCTAGTGAGCTATATAAAGAACATACTACCTATGAATAAACTTTGTGAAATTAAAAAATATACTGTACAAATAATCATATCTCTAATTATAATCCCAAATGAATCCACATATTATCTTCATCTCACTCTTATATAGCTGATAAGCAAAATTTACTAAGATCTGAGCAATCTCAGGTAGTACCAGCTTTACCAAGTTATCTGACAAGAGCAACCTCCATGCCACACATCTGTCATTTGTAACAGAGTTAATCATGTCATTTACTACCCAAGAGTACTATGAAGATTAAACA
>NW_007080201.1:3596-3996 GCF_000164805.1 Carlito syrichta | reverse complement strand
TGGAATGGAATGGAATGGAGTGTAATGTAATGGTATGGAATGGAATGAAATGGAGTGGAATGAAATGGAATGTATGGAGTGGAATGAAATGTAGTAGAATGGAATGGAATTGATTCGGTCAGAATGGAATGGAATGGAACGGAGAGGAATGGAAGGCAATGGAGTGGAATGGAATGGAAGGGAATGGAATGGAATACAGTGAATGGGATATTTTAGAGAGGAATGAAATGGAATGGAATGCAGGGGAAAGAAGAAAAATGGATTGGAATTGAATGGAATGAAATGGAATGGAGAGGTACGGAATGGAATGGAGAGGATTGGAATGGATTGGAGTGGAATGGAGAGAAATGGAATGAAATTGAGAGGAATGGAATGCAATCGAGTGGAGTGAAATGGAATG
>NW_007080201.1:0-2034 GCF_000164805.1 Carlito syrichta | reverse complement strand
GAATGGAGAGGAATGGAATAGAATGAAATAGAGATGAATGAATCCAATGAAATGAAATGGAAGGAAGTGGAATGGAATGGAATGGAGTATAGTGGAACGAAACAGAATGGAATGCAATGGAATGGAATGGAGAGGAAAAGAATGGAAAGAAATGGAATGAAATGGACATGAATGGAATGGAATGAAATGGAATGGAAGGATGTGGAATGGAATGGAATGTAGAGGAATGCAATGGAGTGGAGAGATATGGAATGAAAAGGAATGGAATGGAATGGAATTGAAAGGAATGGAATGGAATGAAATGGAATGGAATGAAATGGAATGGAATGGAGAGGTGGAATGGAGTGGAATTGAATGTAATGGAATGGACAGGAATGGAAGACATTGGAATAAAAAGGAAAGGAATGAAAAGGAAGGGAAACGAGAGCAATGGAATGGAGCGGAATGGAATGGAATGGATTGGAATGAAATTCTGAGTAGTGAAATGGAATGGATTGGAATGGAATGGAATTGATTGGCAGGGAATGGGGTGGAGTGGAATGTAATGGAATGGAGTGGAAGGGAATGGAATGGAATCGAAAGGAGAGGAATGGAATGGAATGGGATGGAAAGGAATGGAATTGAGTGGAGTGGAATACAATGGAATGGAATGGAGAGGAATGGAATGGAATGGAATGGAGAGGAATGGAATGATATGGAGAGGAATGGATTGGAATAGAATGGAATGGAGAGGAATGGAATGGAGAGAAATGGGAATGGAATAGAACGGAGAGGAATGAAATAGAATTGAAAAGAATGGAATGGAAAGGAATGGAGAAGAATTGATTGGACTTGGGTGGAATAGAATGGAATGGAGTGGCATGGAATGGAATGGAATGGTGAGGAATTTAATGAAATGGAGTGAAGTGGAATGTAATGCGAAGGACTGGAATGTAATGCAATGGAGAGGAATGGAAAGGAATGGAATAAAATGGAATGAAAGGCAATGAAATGGAATGGAATAGTATGGAGAGGAATGGAATGGACTGCAATGGAGAGCAATGGAGTGGAATTTAATGGATAAGAATATAGAGGAATGGATGGAAATGGAGAGGAATGGAATGGAGAGGATTGGAATGTAATGGATGGAGAAGAATGCGTTACAGCTGTATGGAATTTAATGGAATGAAAGGATTGGAGAGGAATTGAATGGAATGGAGAGGAAAGGTATGGAATAGAGTGGAGTGGAATAGAATGGAGTGGAATGAAATGGAATGGAGAGGAATGGATGGAATGGAGTTGAGTGAAATGGAATGGAGTAGAGTGGAATGGAATGGAGAGGCATGGAATGGAGAGGGAAGGAATGGAATGGAATAGAATAGATTGGAAGGAATGGAATGGAATTGTATGGAATGTCATGGAGAGGAATGAACTGGAGAGGAATGGAATAAAATCGAATGGAATGTAATGGAGATGAATGGAATTGAATGGAATAGAATGAAGAGGAAGGAAAAGGAATTAAATGGAGACGACTGGAATGGAGAGAAATGGAGTGGAATGAAAGGGAGAGGAATGGAATGTTTAGTAATGGAATGGAATGGATAGAAATAGAATGTGAGAAATGGAGGGGAGAGGAATGGAGACGAAAGGAATAAAGTGGAGAGGTATGGAAATGAATAGAATGGGATAGAACGCAGTGGAATGGAATGGAATGAATGGAGAACAATGGAATGGAATGGAATGGAGTGGAGAGGAATGGATGGAATGGAGAATAATGGAATGGGAAGGAGAGGAATGGAATCGAATGGAGCGGAATGTAATTGAATGGAATGGAAAGGAAAGGAATGGAGAAAGATGGAATGTCATTGAATGAAGAGGAATGGAATGGAATAGAATGGAAATGAGAGGAATGTAATGCAAAGGAGAGGAATGGAATGGAATGGAGGGTAATGGATTAGAATGGAATGTAGAGGATGGAATGCAAGGGAATGGAGAAGAATGGATTATAATTGAAGGGAATGGAATGGAATGGAATGGACAGGAATGGATATGAAT
>NW_007080200.1:44296-44836 GCF_000164805.1 Carlito syrichta | reverse complement strand
CTGGCACAGGGTCGTGTATCTGCTGGGGTGCCCACACCTCAGCCCACCTCATTCCTAAGTGTTGATCAGAATGCTCCTCTGAGGGGTGTCCTCGGAAAGAGAGGGCATGACTCTCAAAACTTCAGGTGGGCGGGGATGGCCAGGTGACTGACGCCTGTCTCCTCAACACTCAGGGATGCCGAGATGGTATGATGGCCAGAGCCCAGGATCTTGAGACCAGGCTGGACAGCATAACAAGCCCCCACCTTGACCCCAAGAAAAACCCAGAACAGCTTGGGTGAGGGCAGGCCTTGGCAGGAGAATTGACTCCAGCCCAGAGTTCAAGACCAGGCAGAAAGTGCAGGATGTGTACCAAGTGGAAAGCCTGTGAGTTCAGCAGTTTGGGAGGTCCAGGCCAAGAGGATGTCCCAAGTTGGATGGTTTGAGAACAGCCTGGGCAAATTACTGAGGAAAGAAAAGAAAGAAAAAGGAAGAAAGAAAGAAAGAAAGAAAGAAAGAAAGAAAGAAAGAAAGAAAGAAAGAAAGAAGGGAGGGAGGGAG
>NW_007080200.1:39529-44276 GCF_000164805.1 Carlito syrichta | reverse complement strand
AGAAAGAAAGAAAGAAATATATTCTCCTCCAAAACATCTGCCCTCAGTGCTTTGCCCTCACCCCCCACATGTGAGGGCCTCCATGCTAGGTACTTTCCTGTCCAACTTCCCACAAATGGCTGCCCATGTTTTGGTGAGGTAGTTCCTGAGGTTACCTGGCCAGATTCCTGCTGGGTCTCCTCTCTGAGGTGTGCAGCATTCCCCAGGCAATCTGACCCTCTGACTCGGCAATGAAGACCTTCTGCCAAGAAAGGCCAGGGAAACATCCTTCACCCTGGGAAATTTCTTTCCCCACAATCCCATTTTTCTGTGCTCGAAAGTCAGTCGCACTGTGAACACACCACACGCAGTTGAGAATATGTGTGTGATTCTGATGTTTTTGGAGACAGGGTCTGGCTCGGTGGCCTAGGCTGGGGCCTGGGGACACAACTGTCCTGCACCGCCAGCTTCAAAATCGTGGGCTCTGGTGATCCTCTTGCCTCAGCCTCCAATGTGGCTGGGACAATGGGCACCTAAGCCCCAGACCTCCTGTTTGATTAGATGCAGAGATGGGGTCTCCCTGTTTGGCCCGGGATAGCCTTGGTATCCTGAGCTAAAGCCATCCTCCACCTCAACCTCCATAAGTGCTGGAATTCCAGGCATGGGCCACTGCACCAGGCTTTCTGGTTTGTTTTTGACAAAGGATTGAGTCCGGGCTCAGGTGGTCAACCTCATCATCCCAGCACTTTCGGAGTGAGAGGCCAGTGGCTGGTTTGAACCCATGGGCTGAGACCCACCCAGGGAACTTGGTGAGACTTTGTATCTACCCTCCATCCAAATGAGCCAGACCTGGTGGCAAGCACCTCTCATTCCACCACCATGGAAGGTTGTGGAAAGCTCATAGGAGCCTGGCAGTCTGAGGCTGTGTTGGCCGGGAGCGAGCCACCTCCCTCCAGCCTGGGCAACAGGTGAGACCTCGACTCAAAGAAAAAATGAAAAAAGGAAAAAAGAAGAGCATCCATTTGTGTATGAAGTTGCGAACAGACAGAGATCAATTGGGAACAGAGTTCTTGAAAGATGGTGGATCGGCAGACAATTGGGCTGTGGCTTTGGAAGGCTGAGGCAGGGTACTGCTACAGCATAGGAGTTTGAGACCAGCCGGGGCCACGTAGTGAGATCTTGTCACTCCCTGAAACACAAACACTGCAGTATCGCATGGTGGGGCCCATAGTCCCGGTTACATGGTATATGGTGGCTTTTGTCTCGAGGTCTTCCATTGCTTCACCCCCACGAACAGAATGTGTGAGACCATGCTGGGCACTGTGGTCCACAGCCATCAGCCCCGCAACCAGGGAGACTGAAGTGGGAGGCTGCCTGAGCCCAGGGTTGGGAGACCAGCCATGGCGATGTGGCCAGATCTCATCTCAGCGAGAAGTCCCCTAAATCAATTTAGGTGTGGTGGCCCCTGGATTCACAGCTACTCAATGGACGAGGGGGGAGGTCCACCCAAGCCCCGCAGGTCAAGGCCCCAGGAGCCACGATCATGCCGCTGTTCCCCAGCTCATCTGATGGAGACTCCAGCACCAAAAAAGAGGCCTCCCACATCCGTCAGGATGGGCATCCACAGCTCCCCAGGGAAAGCTCCGCTTGGGTGGGGAAGGATGGAGTGATAGGGAGAGGATGAATACCTACCACTGCCAAGTGGCAGAATAGGCTACCAGCAACTGGGCTGGCCGTGGTGTGGCCCAACTTCTTTGCACAGTGCACAACGGATGCCCTAGCTCAGGGTAATCTGTTCCATGACCTCACACTTTTCTCTGCTGTGGGGCACGAGTGTGGAAGATGGAAGCAGGCCTGTAAGGGTACATGGCTGAAGGCATGGGACCGACGTGCCCGGTGGCCACCTTTGAATCCTCCCACGACAAATAGATCAAAAAATGCCTTTTCCTCTCCCATTCCTGAGGCTGACTCCTCGGCTGGATGGTAGGGCTGGTGGTGGTGATTATGATTATTCAGAATCAGAATCCCTCTCTGTCACACAGGCTGGAGTGCAGGGGCATGCTCACAGATAACACGGAATCTACCTGCTAGGCTCAGACAATCCTCCTGCCTCGGCCCCCCAAGTGACTGGAACCACAGACCTGTGCCACAATGCCCAGCTAATCTTTAGATTCATTTTTGATAGCCCAGACCTGTGCCACAATGCCCGACTAATCTTTGGATTCATTTTTGATAGCCAACATGAGGTCTTGCCCAGTATCCCAAGTTGATCCCAAACCTGTAGGCTCAGGGCATCCTCTCACCTCTCCCTCCAAAGGGCCAGGTTGCCAGTATGAGACCCTGAGCACGACCTGTTGTGGTGGTGGGGTTCGTTGCTATTATTATACTGAGTCAGAGACATGCTGTGTACTCAGGCCAGAGTGTAGGTTCTCAGCCAACGCAGCTTCCTGCAGGTCTAGAGCCCAGGAGCCAAGTTCGTGTGGTTGTGACCCAGCCAGGAAGAGGGAGATTCTGGCGAAAAAAAAGACGCCTCCCACGTGCATCACAATGGGTGTCCCCCACTCCCCATGGAAAGGTCCACATGAGTGGAGGATGATGGAGTGATCAGGAGAGGAAGGGGACTACCCCCCACCCAAAGGTGGCAAACAGGGTGACCAGAATCTGGGTTGGTCACTGTGTTGCTGTACCACTTTGATTGCTCTGTGCCTAATGGCCACCATAACTCCAAGGCCATCTGTTCTGTGAGCTCACAGGCGTCTTTGCCATGGGGCACGAGTGTGAAGCATGGAGGCAGGCCATCTGGAGTGCATGACTGAAAGCATGACTTGTACGTTCTTGGTGGCACCCTTTGAAACCTCTCATGAACGACAGGCCAAAAGTGCCTTTTCCTCTCCCATCCCTGAGGGTGACTCCTCACACTAGGTGGCAGTAGTGGTGGTGGCGATTATTATTATTTGGAGTCAAAATCCTGCTCTGTCCCTGAGGCCGAAGTGCAGGGGCATGCAAACAGTCACTGCAGACTCCACCTGTTGGACTTAGGTGAACCTCACACCTCGGCCTACTCAATGTCTGGAACTACAGACCTACACCACCATGACCAGCTAATCTTTGGATTTATTTTTGATGGTGGAGATGACATTTCACACCGTGTCCCAGGTTGGTGTTGAACCTGCAGGCTCAGGCCATCCACATGCTTGACCTCTGTAGGGCTGGGATTCAAGGCTGAGCCCCTGAGCCCAGCCTGTGGTTGTGGTGGTGGTGGCGGTTGGTATTATTCTAAGTTGGAGTCCTGCTCTGTCATGCAAGCTGGAGCACAGAGGCCCACTCTTGGCCACCACAGCCTCCACTAGCAGGGTTCTGGTGATCCTCCCACTGCAACCTCCTGAGTGGCCAGAACATCAGGTGTGTGACGCCATGCTTGGATCTTCTTTTGACTTTTTGTAGAGACGAGGTCTCACCTAGGTGCCCGGGCTGGTCTCAAACCCGGGGCTAAGTTCATCCACTTGCCCCGGTCTCCCAGAATGCTGGGATGACAGGCCTGAGCCCCTGCATCTGGCCTACACACCCCTCTCTGGACCCACCATGAGGACTGGTCCCTTCCAATGACCTGGGACCCTGGGGAGTGTGGCCACAGTCACCCACCAAGCCCTCCACTGGGGGAACACCTGAGGCAGGGGCATGTCCCTGCTGAGGTGCCTCCCCTCTGCTCATCTCATTTACAAGGTTGGACCCACTCGCCCCTCCCAAAGGCCTCCTCAGGAAAGGGAGGGCAATATTCTCAAACCATTGGGGGAGCAGGGACTGCCAGGCAACTCAGGCCTGTCTCCTCATCACTCAGGGAGGCCGAGACAGGAAGTAGGCTGGAGCCCAGGATCTTGAGACCAGACTGGACATCATAGTATGCCCCCACCACGACCCCAAGCAAATCCCAGAAAACCTAGGTTGACGGCAGGCCTCAGGGGGAGGATTGCCTCCAGCCCAGAGTTCAAGACCAGGTAGGAAGACCAGGATGTCCACCAAACGTAAAGCCTGTGTTCACAGCAGTTTGGGAGACCAAGGCCTATAGGATGTCCCGAGTTGGGTGATTTGAGAGCAACCTGTAATGAAGAAAGAAAAGAAAGTAAGAAAGAAAGGAAGGAAGAAACTAATACAGAATAGGAAAAAGGAAAGAAAGAAAGAAAGAAAGAAAGAAAGAAAGAAAGAAAGAAAGAAAGAAAGAAAGAAAGAAAGAAAAAGAAAATGTAGTCAACCAGAAATCCTTTCAGGTGAAAAGCTTCTGCCCTCAGTCCTTTCCCCCTGTCCCCCACATACGAGGGTCCCCCAATCTCGGCACCTTATAGCCCCAACCTCCCCCAATGACTGCCCCTACTTCAGTGCAGGAGTTCTAGAGACTCCCTGGCTGGGTTCCTGTCAAACCTCCTTTCCGAGCTGAGAAATGTGCCCCAGGCAGACCAATCCTCTGATTCAGCAATGAGGACATTAAGTCAAGAAAGACCAGGCACACATCCCTCACTTGGGAAGATTTCTTTCCCTCAAGTCCCATATTTTCTGGCTCTAAAGCCAGTCACCCTTTGAACACACCACGCGCAGTTGAGAATCTGGGTATGATTTTGATGTTTTGCAGACAGGATCTGGCTCTGTGGCCCATGCTGGGGCCCAGGGACACAACCATTGTTTACTGCCAGCCTCAAAATCGCTCCCTAGGATGGAGGTCACAATCGGGCTGTGGCTTTGGGAGGCCGAGTTGGGGGACTGCTGGAGCCTGGGA
>NW_007080200.1:36035-39474 GCF_000164805.1 Carlito syrichta | reverse complement strand
AACTGCTGGAGCCCAGGAGTTCGAGACCAGCCTGGGTCACGTAGCGAGACCTCGTCATTCCCCAGAACACAAACATTCAGGTCGCCTTTGTTGGCGCACAGGGACCCAGGTACAAGGGATGCGGTGACCTCCATCCTAGAGCGTGCCTTATTGTCACCCCATCTGACAGCATGTGCGAGTCCAGGCTGGTAACCATGGCTCACGGCTGTCATCCTCATTCCCTTGGAGGCCGAGGTGGGAGGCTGCTTGAGCCTAGGGTTCAGAGACTAGCCCGGAAGATGTGGGGCGACCTCATCTGGGTGAGAGATCCCCAAAATAAAGTCAGGAGTGGTATACCCAGTAGTCCTGGCTGCTCAGGGGCTGAGGTGAGAGGAACAACTAAGCCCTGACAGTCAAGACCCCGAAGCCATGATCCTGTCGCTGCACCCCAGTCCAGCCGATGGAAACTTTGATGACAAAAAAGATGCCTCCCACTTGCATCACGATGGGTGACCTCAGCTCCCTAGTTAAAGTTCTGCATGGGTGGGTGACGAATGAGTGACTGGGAGATGAAGAGGCCCTTCCCCCATCCAAAGGTTGCAGATCAGGTAACCAAAACGTGCGCTGGCAATGATGTTGCCAGACTGTCTTGATCATTCTGCCCACGGCTGCCTTAACACATGGACTTCTGTTCCATGAGCTCACACATGTCTTTGCCATGGGTCACGAGTGTGAGGGGTGGAGGCAGGCCTTTTGGTTCCCATGGCCAAAGGCAAAGGCTGGATGTGCTGGTGGCCACCTTTGAAGCCTCACATAAATGATAGTCTGGAAACTGCCTTTTACTCTCCCATCCCTGAGTGTCTTCTCATGCTGGATGGCAAGGGTGGTGATGGTGGCCGTGGTGGTGATTATTATTATTTATTGTCAGAATTCTGCTCTTTCACCCAGGCCAGTCCAAGGTCATGCTCATGGCCACCATGTACTCCACCTGCCAGGCTCAGATGATCCTCCCACCTCCACCCCCCACGTGGTTGGAACCACAGGCCTGAGCCACCATGCCTGGCTAACCTTTGATTCATTTTTGATGACCGAGATTAGGTCTCACCCTGTGTCCCGGGCTGGTGTTGAACACACAGGCTCAGGCCATCCATTCACCTGGGCCTCTGAAGTGTTGCGATGCTAGGCTGAGGCCCTCAGCCTGGCCTGTGGTTGTGGTGGTGGTGGTGGTAGGTATTATTATTCTGAGTTGGAGTCCTGCTCTTCACCCAGGCTGGAGTGCAGGAGGCCACTCTCAGACACCACAGCCTCAACTGATTGGGCTCTGGTGATCCTCCCGCTATGGCCTCCAGAGTGGCCAGAAGGACAGGTGTGCACCACCATGCTCAGCTCATCTTTTTGGCTTGTAGAGATGAGGTCTCACAATGTTGCCCAGGCTAGTCTTGAATATGGGGGCTCAGGCCATCCTCTTGTCTCAGCCTTCCAGAAGGCCAGGATGACTGGCGTCAGCCAGCCTCCACACAACTCTCAGGGCCCCACTACGAGGTCCACTCCCTTTTGATGACCTGGGATCCCGGAAAGGGTGGCTGGCATCACCAGCTGAGCCCTCTGCAGGGGATGTGGACGGCTCATGGGTGTTTCTCCACTGGGGTGCCCACCCCTCCTCCCACCTCATTCCCAAGTGTGGATCCACTCTCTCCTCTGAGGGGCCACCTTGGGGAAAGGAAGGACGAGACTCTCAAATGTTCAGGAGGGTGGAGACAGCTGGGCCATTCACGCCTGTCTCCTTGGCACTCAGGAAGGCTGAAATGGAAAAATGGCCAGCATCCAGGAACACAAGACCAGGCTGGACACCATAGCAAGACCCCACCTCAAACCCAAGCAAAAGCCAGAAAACCGTGGGTGAGTGCAGGCCTCGGTGGGAAGATATCCTCCAGGACAGAGTTTAAGACCAGGCAGGAACACCAGGGATCGACCAAATGGAAAGTCTGTGATTGCAGCAGTTTGAGAGGTCCAGGCTAAGAGGATGGCCCTAGTTGTGCAATTTGAGAGCAGCCTGAGCAACCTAGTGAGGAAAGAAAAGATAGAAAGAAAGAAAGAATATAAGAAAGAAAGAAAATAAGCAAGCAAGCAAGAAAGAAATGAATTCTCCTGCAGGCCTTCTGCCTTCATTCCTTCCCCCCCAACCCACATGTGAGGGTCCCCCAAGTTCAGCACCTTACAGCCCTAACCCACCCCCCAGTGGCTGTCCCCACTTCGGTGTGGGAGTTCCAAGGCTCCCTGTCTGGGTTCCTGCCAGCTATCCTCTCTGAGTTTAGAAATGTGTCCCAGCAGGTTTACCCTCTGACTCGGCAATGAGGACTTTCCACCAAGAAAGGTCAAGGATAAATCCCTCATGCGGGGACATTTCTTCCTCCACAATCCCATTATTTCTGATCTAAATCCAGTAGCCCTGTGAACACACCACATGCAGTTTAGAATCTGCATATGATTCTGATGATTTTGGAGATAGGATCTTGGTCTGTGGCCCACCCTGGTGCCCATGGTCATGACCATGTTTCATTGCCAGGCTCAAACTCACCAGGCTCCAGTGATCCTCCCATCTCAGCTTCCGTAGTGGCTGGGATGACGGGACCCTCGACCCCAGACTCCCTGTTTAGATGAATGTGGAGGCAGGGTCTACATGCTGGCCTCGGGCTCCTGGGCTCCAGCCATCCTCCCACCTCAGCCTCCCAGAGTGCTGGGATTCCAGGCATGGGCTGCCACGCCAGGCCTTCTGGTTTGTTTTTGTTGAGGATCTAGACCAGGCTCGGGGGCTCAGCCACATCATTCCAGCACTTTGGGAGGCCAGACCAGTGATCGGCATGAACCCATGGATGAGAACTGCCCAGGCAACTTGACAAGACCTCGTCTCTACCCTCCATCCCAAATGAGCTGTGCATGGTGGATTGTGCCAGTTGTTCTGGGTCCTCAGAAGGCCAAAAAAGTCTCACCAGAGCCTGGCAGGCCGAGGTTGCGGTGGCTGGGAGCAAGCCACCACAATAATGCCTGAGAAAAGGAGTGAGACTCTGACTCAAAGACAAAAAGGAAAACAGGAAAAAAAGAGAAAAGCATCCATTTGTGTATGGAGTTGGGATCATTGTGAACAAACAGAGGTTATTTGGGAAGGAGGGCCCAGCCTTGTACCAAGAAATCCCGAAAGATGATGGATCAGCAGAAAATCGGGATGTGGCTTTGGGAGGCTGAGGCAGGAGACTGCTGCAGCCCGGAAGTTGGAGACCAGCCTGGGACAATTAGTGAGACCTCGTTGCTCCCCGGAATGCAAGCACTGAGTCACTTGTGGTGGCACACACATCCTGGCTACATGGGATGCGATGGCCTATGTCCTGGGGCATGACTGTGTGTCGCCCCACTGACAGCACGTGTGAGTTCAGGCCTGACACCGTGGCTCACTGCCATCAGT
>NW_007080200.1:33938-35010 GCF_000164805.1 Carlito syrichta | reverse complement strand
AAGTGGACAACTGTTCAGTGAAATGAGCAGAAGCTGTTTATTGAAAGTTACAGCAGGTATTTATCCCCACATTTTACACAGGCAGTCTCACAAGTCTTTCACGTGAACACAAAGCCAGTTGCGGGGGCGGGGCATCCCACACCCACCAGATGCTTAGGTGTGAGGAGGGACAAATCCCAAGATTGTCTCATTGTTCCCTTTGCTAGTTAATGTTCTTCAAAAGCAGTTTAACAATCCTTACTAGCCTAATGATGCTCTGATAATCAATAACTTCTAGAGCTCACACAAAATCCATGATGACTATCTTAAACTTTACTACTTACACAATGCTACGGAAGCTCTTAATTATAGCTTAGGCCAATTTCTTAAAGAATGTAGCCCAGTCCAAAGATCATACTGGGCCCTACAGGATGTGGCTCAGTCCAAGGTCCACGGTGGGCCACCGTTTGGAACAATAGACTACAATCTCTTAACAAAATGGCTGTTCCACAGTCCTATATATCTATCCTAATTTCTATGAAAGTTTTCCAATTCTTAATTCTAATATATAAAGCTGATTAGCAGCAGCAAAGCTTCTAAAACCTAAATGTAAACTGTAAATGTACTAAGGCCAAAACTACGATAGTAGAAAATGGAGACAATGAAATTTCTAAAGTTAACTATATTCTTATTAAACCTAAAAATATCATGATTGATTATGCTTGAACTAACATGATTCCTTGATGTAGTATGACCAATTCTACAATACCTTCTATGAATAAAATAAATTCAATTTCTATATTAGGTAGAAAAAAAACCTTACATTAACTGTAGCTAAAGCCAGCCTAAAAGAATGCAGCCCAGTCCAAAGTACACGCTGGGCTCTCAGGAATGTGGCCCAGCCCAAACTCTGTGCTGGGCCACTCTTGATAATCATCTATACCATTGAAAAGCTGCAAACAGCTCTCCATAAGTATATACTAATTCTACAAATATTATTTTAAATCTTATAAAGAAGCTTGTACCATAAAAAAGGCTCCCAAATGTGACCTGAATTTGAATTATATCTAATACCTAAGCCAAAACTGCAGTT
>NW_007080200.1:31023-32513 GCF_000164805.1 Carlito syrichta | reverse complement strand
AAAAAAAAAAAAAAAAAAAGAAAAGAAAGAAAAAAGAACACAAGAAAGTAAACAAGAAAGAAATTCATTCTCCTGCAAACCTTCTGCCTTCATTCCTTCTGTCCCTGTCCCCCACATGTGAAGGTCCCCCAAGCTTTGCACCTTCCAGCCCCAACCTCTGGTGCTCAGCTTCACCATCCCAGCACTTTGGGAGGCAGAAGCCAGTGGCCAGCCAAAGTCCCCGGCCCAAAACCCACCCAGGCACTTCGATGAGACTCATCTCTACCCTCCATGCCAAATGACCAGGTGTGGTGGTGTGTTCCTCTCATTCTGGCTCCTCGGAAGCCCAGGGAAAGAATCGCCGGGGCCCAGCAGACTGAGACTGTGACAGCCAGCAGGGAGCTAGTGCACTACAACCTGGGAGACGGAGTTGAACTCCAACTCAAAGAAAAAAATGAAAAAAAGAAAAAAAAGGACAAGCCTTCGTTTGTGTATCGAGTTGGGATCATCGTGAACAGTCATAAATCATTTGGGAAGGAGGCCCCAGCCTTGAGCCTAGAGTTCCCAAAAGACAGTTGATCAGCAGAAAATTGGATTATTTCTTTGGGAGATCGAGGAGGGGGATCACTGGAGCCTGGGCGTTCGAAAACAGCCTGTGCCATGAAGCCAGGCCTTGTCACTCCCCAGAATGCAAACACTGGAGTCTTGCCTGGTGGTGTCCATGGTCCTGGCTACATGAGATGCAGCGGCCTCCATCCTGGGTAGTTATTTGTGTCGCCCCTGCTGACAGAACTTGCAAGTCCAGACGAAGCAACTTGGTTCATGGCAGTCAGTCCCATGCCCTGGGAGCCCGAGGTGGTAGGCTGCCTGGGACCAGGGATTGGAGACCAGCCTGGGTGACATCAACGGACCTCATATCAGTGAGAGTTTCCCAAAATCAAGTCAGGCATGGTGGCTCCCAGAGTCCCAGCTGCTCAGAGGCCCAAGCAGGCTGACTGCCTGAGCCCCACTGGTCAAGGCCCTAGGAGCCACGATCATGTTGCTGCACCCCTGCTAGGCCAATGGAGACCATGGTGATAAAAAATATGGCTCCCATGTGCATCACGATGGGCATGCACAGCTCCCCAGCCATAGGTCTGCATGGCCGGCAGATAACAGAGTGATTGGGAGAGGAAGCGGCCCTCCCCCTGCCCGAAGGTGGCAGACCAGGTGACCAGAACCTGTGTTGGCAGTGGCATTGCCGATCTGCTTTGATAACTCTGTGCCCAATGGATGCCTTAAATCAGAGCCATCTGTTCCATGAGCTCACATGCGTCTTTGCCATGGGGCACGAGTGTGGAGGCAGGCCTTCTGGGATGCATGGATGAAGGCAAGGGATGGACATACCTGGTGGTCAACTTTGAAACCTCCCATGAACAACAGAGGGGAAAGTGCATTTCCTCTCCTATACCTGCAGGTGAATCCTCATGCTGGGTGCCAGGGGTGGTGGTGGTGGCAGTGGTGATGATTAT
>NW_007080200.1:24636-30531 GCF_000164805.1 Carlito syrichta | reverse complement strand
ATGGTGGTGGGTATTAGTATTCTGATTCGGAATCACACTCTGTTGCTCAAGCTGGAATACAGATGCCTGCTGTCAGCCACTGTGGCCTCCTCCAGCTGAGCTCCAGTGATCCTCCTGCTGCAGCAGCCCGAATGGTCAGAATGACAGGCAAGTGCCACCATGCTCAGTTCATTTATTTGGCTTCTTGTAGAAACAAGGTTTTGCCAGGGTGCCTGGGCTTATCTCGAACCCAGTGGCTCAGGACATCCTCTCACCAAAACCTTCCAAAGTACCGGGGCGACAAGCATGAGCTCCCATGACATGCCTCCACACTCCTCTCAGGGCCCCTCCACAAGGCCCATTCCTTTCTGATGACCTGGGAACCTAGAGAGGGTGGACGGAGTCCCCTGAGCAATCCCAGGGGGTTGCCTGGTACAGGTACATGTTTCAGCAGGGGTGCCCACACCTCTGCATGCTTCATTCCCCAGGTTGGACCTGCTCACTCCTTCCTAGGACCACCTCAGGAAAAGTGAAGCCATGACTCTCAAACCTTCCAGGGTGTGGGGACAGCTGGGCGACTCACGACTGTCTCCTCGGCACTTGGGGAGACTGAGATGGGAAGACAGCCAGAGCCCGGGAGCTTGAGACCAGGCTAGACACCATAACAAACCCTGAACTTGAACCCAAGCAAAACCCAGGTAACCTTGAATGAGTGCAGGCCTTGGCGGGAGGATCGCCTACGGCCCAGATTTCAAGACCAGGCAGGAAGACCAGGATATCGACTAAATGGAAAATCTGTGATCGCAGCAGTTTGGGAGACGATGACCAGGTGCACGCCACCATGTCCAGCTCATTTGGGATGGAGTGACGATGACCAAAGTTGGAGAGTTTGAGAGCAGCCTGGGCAACCTAGTGAGGAAAGAAAAGAAAGGAAGGAAGAAAGAAAGAAACAAAGAAACAAAGGAAGACTGAAAGAAAGAATGAAAGGAAGGAAGAAAGGAAGAAAGGAAAGAAAGAAAGAAAGATATCCAATCTCCTGCAAACCTTCCTCCCCCAGTACTTCTCACTGCCCCCCCCCGCATACGAGCATCCCCCAAACTCAGCACCCTCCAGCCCTAACTCCCCCAATGGCTGTCTGCCTTTGGTGTGGAAGTTCCTAAAGCTCCCTGGCTGTATTCCTCTGGCTCTCCCAATCTCATTTCTACTAACTCTAAAGCCAGCCACACTGTGAACACACTACGTGCGTTTGAGAATCCATGTATGATTCTGATGTTTTTGGAGACAGGGTCTTTCTCTGTGACCCTGGCTGGGGCACAGGGACACAACCATCATTCTCTGCCACCCTGAAAATGCGTGTTCCAGAGATCCTTCTACCTCTGCCTCTGGTGTGGCTGTGATGACGGGCACCTCGGCACAAGACTTCCTGTTTGGATTTGTGCAGAGATGGGATCTTTCTGCATGGGCAGGGTTGGCCCAGGTGGGCCTTGTGCTCCTGGACTCCAGCTGTCCTCCTGCCTAAGCATCCCAGAGCACTGGGATTCCAGGTGGGGACCATCACGTCATGCCTTCTGTTTCATTTTTGATGTAGAATCAAGGCCGGGTTTGGGGGCTCAGCCTCATCATCCCATCTCTTTGGGTGTTTGAGGCCTGAGGCTGACCCAAGTCCACAGACCAAGACCCACCTGGGCACTTCGGTGAGACCTGTCTCTACCTTCCATCAGTAATGAGCCAGGCATGGTGGCACATACCTGTTGTTCCGGCTCCTCGGATGGCCGAGGAAAGGCTTGCCAGAGTCCAGCAACTCGTGACTGCAGTGGCTGTGAGATAGCCAATACCCTCCAACTTGGGTGAAGGAGTGAGACTCTGACTCAAAGAAAAGAAAAAAATAAAAGGAAAAAGGAAAATTATCCATTTGTGTATGAAGTTGGAATCATCGTGAACAGACAGAGATCATTTGGGAAGGAGGGCCCAGCCTTGGGCCTAGAATTCCAGAAAAATGGTGGATTGGCAGACAATAGGCTGTGGCTTTGGGAGACTGAAGTGGGGAAATGCTGGATCCCGGGAATTCGAGACCAGCCTGGGTCACATAGTGAGAACGCGTCACTTTCCGGCAATCAGACTCTGGAGTTGTGCGTTTTTCTGCTCGTGGTCCTGGCTACATGGGATACAGGAGTCTCCATCCCAGGGCGTGCCTTTGCTTCACCCCCACCAACAACACATGTGATTCCAGGATGGGCACTGTGGCTCACAGCAGTCAGACCAATGCACTGGGATGCAGAGGCCAGAATCTGCCTGAGTCTCCAAGTCGGAGACCAGCCCAGGCAAGGTGGCCAGAATGCATCTCGGTGAGTGGTCCCAAAATTGAGTCAGGCATGGTGCCTCCCAGAGTACCAGCTGCTCAGGTGCTGAACCCTGCAGGTTGAGGCCCTGGGAGCCATGATCATTCCACCACACCCCAGGCCCACCAATGGAGACTCCAGTGACAAAAAAGGCACCTCTCACATGCGTCATTATGGGCATCCAGGGCTCCCCAGGGAAACGTCCAAGTTGGTGGATGAAGATGAGTTGATCAGGAGGGGAAGGAGCCTTCCCCCGACCCTAGCACTGTGCCGTCTGTTCCATGAGCTCAAACGCATCTTTGCCATGGGGCATGAGTGTGAAGGGTGGGGACTGGCCTTCTGGGGTGCATGACCAAGCACGGGACGGACGTGCCCAGTGGCCACTTTTGAAACCTCCCACGAACGACAGGTTGGAAAGGGCTTTTATCTCTCCCATCCCTGAGGGTAATTTCCCGTGCTGGGTGTCAGGGGTGTGGTGGGGGTAGTGGTGGTGATTATTATTATTTGGAGTCGGAATCCCGCTCTGTCACCACAGCCCGAAAGCAGGGACATGCACACTGCCACCGCGGACTCTACCTGCTGGGCTCACACGATCCTCCCAATTCAGTCCCCCAAGTGGCTGGAACCAAAGGCTTGTTCCACCACACTTGGCTAATATTTGAATTTATTTTTGATGGCAGAGACAAGGTCTCATCCCGTGTTCTAGGCGGGTGTCCAAACCACAGTCTCAGGCCGTCCACTCACCTGGGCCTCTGAAGGGCCGGAATGTGAGATTGAGTCCCGGAGCCTGGCCTGTGGTTGTGGTGGTGGTGGAGGTTGGTATTATTATTCTGATTTGGATAACCATTCTGTCCCCCAGGTTGGAGTGCAGAGACCCACTCTTGGTCACTGCAGCCTCCACCTGCTGGACTCTGGCGATCCTCCTTCCCCAGGCTCCTGAGAGGCCGGAATGTCAGGCATGAACCACCATGCTTGGCTAATTATTTGGCTTTGTGGAGAGGTGTTCTCACCAAAGTTCCCAGGTTGGTCTCTAACCCAGGAGCTCAGGTCATCCCCTCGCATCAGCCACCCAGAGCACTGGGATGACAGGCGTGAGCCCCCACACCCAGTCTCCACTCCCCTCTCAGGACCCCACTGTGAGGCCTGCTCCCTTTTGACAACACAGGACCCTGGAGAGTCGGGCAAAAGTTGCCCACCAAGCCCTCCCCAGGGGAAGCATCTGGTGCAGGATCATGTCTCCATCTGGGTGCCCACACCTCTGCCTGTCTCATTCCCAAGTGTCAACCCGAATGCTCCTCCCAGGGGCCACCTTCATGAAAGGGAGAGCGTGACTCTCAAACTTTTGGGGTGGTGAGGATTGCCAAGTGACTCATGCCTGACTCCTCAGCATTTGGGGAGGTCGAGACGGGAAGATGACTGGAGTCTGAGAGCTTGAGACCAGGCTGGACACCATAGAAAGTCCCCATATCGACCCAAGCAAATCCCAGAAAACCTTGGGTGAAGTCTGGCCTCAGCGGGAGGATAGCCTCCAGCCCAGAGTCCAAGGAAGACCCAGATGTTGCCCAAATGGAAAGCCTGTGATCACAGCAATTTTGGAAGCCCAGGCCGAGAGGATGGCCTGAGCTGGGAGTTTTGAGAGCAACTTGAGCATCCTAGTGAGGAATGAAAAGAAGGACAGAAAAAAGAAAGAAAAGGAATCCATTCTCCTGCAAAACTTCTTCCCTCAGACCTTCCGCCCATACCGCCCAACATACGAGGATCCCCCAAGCTCGGCACTTTCCAGTAAAACTCCCCCAAAATAGCTGCCCGACCTTTGGGGCAGGAGTTCCCAAGGCTACCTGGCCACGTTCCTGCTCGCTTTCCTCTCTGATGTGAAAAATTTGCCCCAGGCAGGCCGACACTCCTACTTGACAATGAGGACTTTCCATCATGAAAGGGCAGGGACACTTCCCTCACCGGGGGACATTCCCCCCCAAGGTCATTTTTCCTAGTTCAAAAGCCAGTCACACTGTGAACACACCATATGCAGTTGAGAATATGTGTATGATTCTTATGTGTTTGGAGACAAGGACTTGCTCTCTGGCCTTAGCTGGGGCCCACGGAGATGACCCTCATTCACTGCCAGCCTCGAAATTGTGGGCTCCAGTGATCCCTCTGCCTCAGCCTCTGAAGTGGCTGGGACAACAGGCACTTTGACCCCAGACCTCCTGTTTGATTGGATGCGGATATGGGGTCTCCCTATGTGGCCTGGGCTGGCCTTGGTCTCCTGGGATGCAGCCATTCTCCAGTCTCAGTCTCCAAGATTGCTGGGTTTCCAGGCATTGGCCACTGAACCAGGCCTTCTGGTTTGTTTTCAATGAAAGATCGAGCCTGGGCTCGGAGGCTCAACCTTGACATCCCAGCACTTTCGGAGTCAGAGTCCAGTGGCCGGCCCAAGCCTGTGGAATGAGATCCACCCGGGCAACTCGGTGAGACCTTGTCTCTATAATCCATCAAAATGAGCTGGGCATGGTGGCAGGTGCCTCTAGTTCCAGCTCCTCCAAAGACCAGGGAAAACTCGCCAGAGCCAAGTGGTCTGAGACTGTGACTGCCAGGAGCGAGCCACCTCCCTCCAGGCTGGATGATGGCTGAGACCTTGACTCAAAGAAAAAAATAAAAAAAAAAAAGAAGAGAATTCATTTGCGTATGGAGTTGGGATCATGAACAGACAGAGATCAATTGGGAAGGAGGCCCCAGCCTTGGGCCTAGAGTTCCCAAAAGATGGTGGATCAGCAGACAATTGGGCTTTCGCTTTGGATGGCCAATGCAGGGGACCACTGCAGGTTGGGAGATTGAGACCAGTCTGGGCCATGTAGCGAGACCAAGTCACTCCCCGGAACACAAAAACTGGAGATGTGCATGGTGGCACTCCTGGTTCCAGCTACACGGGATGTAGTGGTCTCCATCCCAATGTGTTCTATTGCATCGCCCCCATGGACAGAACTTGGGAGGCCATGTCGGGCACCATGGCCCATGGCCGTCAGCCCCTCAACTTGGGAATCTGAGGTGAGAGGCTGCCTGAACCCAGGGATCAGAGACCAGTGCTGGCGATGTGGCCAGATCTCACCTCAGTGAGAGGTCCACTTAATCAAGTCAGGCATGGTGGCCCCCAGAGTCACAGCTGCTTGGGGACCGAGGCAGGAGGTCCACTTGAGCCCCACATGTCCAGGTCCCAGAAGCCACGATCACGCTGCTGCACCCCAGATCATCCGATGGAGACTCTGGTACCAAAAAGATGCCATTCACATGCGTCATGATGGGCATCCACAGCTCTGCAGGGAAAGTTCCTCTTGGACAATAGACGTTGGAGTGGTAGGGAGAGGAAGGGTACCACCCCCGCCCGAAGGTGGCAGAATGAGCTACCAGAGTCTGGGCTGGCCATGGTGTTGCTTGGCCACTTTGATTGCTCTGTGCCCCATGGCTGCCCTAAGCCGGGGCCATCTGTTCCATGACCTCACATGAGTCTCTGCTGTGGGGCAAGGGTGTGGAGGGTGGAGGAAGGCCTGCAGAGGTGCGTGGCTGATGGTGTGGACCGACA
>NW_007080200.1:19424-24616 GCF_000164805.1 Carlito syrichta | reverse complement strand
GTGGTGATGGTTTATTATTATACTGAGTCAGAGACATTCTGTGTCATCCAGGCCAGAGCGCAGGGGCCCGTTATCAGCCACTGTGACCTCCACCACCTGGGCTCTTTCGGTTCTCCCATTGTGGCCTCCCAAGTGGCTGGAATGACAAGTGTGCACCACCACACTCAGCTCACTTGGTTGGTTTCTTTTTTTTTGAGTTGGAGTCTCACTCTGTTGCCCAAACTGGAGTGTAGTGGCCACTCCCAGCCACCACAGCCTCAACCTGCTGGGCTCCGGCGATCTTTCCACCTCAGCCTTCCAAGTAGCTGGAATTACAGGTATGCGCTACCACACCCGGCTGATTTTTTGATTTATTGTAGAGATGAGGTCTCGCTGCCCAGGCGGGTCTCAAACCCGCAGGCTCAGGCAATCCACTCACCTCAGCCTCCCAAAGGCATGGGGTTACAGGCTGAGCCACAGAGCCCAGCTTTTTGGTTTCTTTAGAGATGAGGTCTCACCAAGGTGCCCGGTATGGTCTCGAACATGGGGATCAGGCCATCCTCTCACCACAGCCTCTGAAATTGCCATGGTGACAGGGGTGAGGCCCCGTGCCTGTCCTTCACACCACTCTTGGAACCCCACTGCAAGACCCACTCCCTTCAGAAGACCTGAAACCCCAGAGTGGGTAGCTGAACCCACCTGCCAAGCCTGTCCAGTGAGATTGCCTGGTGCAGGGGCGTGTCTTTGCCAGGTGGCCTACCCAACACCCCACTTGTTCCCCAGGATGGGCTCACTCACTCCTCCTAGGGTCTGCCTCAGGGAAAGGGACTGTGTGGCTCTTAAACCGTCAGGAGGGGCCAGCACCGCTACTCACATCTGTCTCTGCACTTGGTGAGGCCGAGCCAGAAAGATGGCCAGAGCCCAAGAGCTGAGATCAGGCTGGACACCATAGCAAGCCCCCACCTCGAACCCAAGCAAATCCCAGAAAACTAGGGTGAGGGGAGGTCTTGGGAGGATCACCTCAGGCTCAGATTTGAAGACCAGGAAGGAAGACCAAGATGACGACCTAATGGAAAGCTTGTGATCGCAGCAGTTTGACAGCCCAAGGCCAAGAGGAAGGCCTTAGTTGGGTGGTTTGATAGCAGCCAGGACTACCTAGTGAAGGAAAAGAGAGAGAGAGGAAAATAAAGAACAAAAGAAAGAAATAAAGAGAGGAAGGAAGAAAGAAAGAAAGAAAGAAAGAAAGAAAGAAAGAAAGAAAGAAAGAAAGAAAGAAAGAAAGAAAAAGAAAAAAAGAAATCCATTCTCCTGCAAAACTTCTGCCCTCAGTCCTTCCCCCCAACCCCACATATGAGGGTCCCCAAAGCTTGGTACCAGAGCCTGGTAGGCCAAAGCTACGGTGCACAGGAGTGAGCCACTGTCCTCCAGTGTGGGCAATGGAATGAGGCTCTGACACAAAGTAAAAAATTAACAATGAAAAAAAAAGAAGAGCATCCTTTATGTATGGAGTTGGCATCATCGTGAACAGACAGAGATCATTCGGGAAGGAGGCCCCAGCTTTGGGTCTAGAGTTCCCAAATGATGGTTGATCAGCAGACAATCGTGCTGTGACTTTGCAGGCCAAGGCTGTGGACTGCTGGAACCCGGGATTTCAAGACCAGCCTGGGCCATGTGCGAGACCTCGTCGCTCCAGGAATGCAAACACAGGAGTTGCACGTGGTAAAGACCATGGTCCCGTCTACACAGGATGTGGTGGCCTTCATCCCTGGGTGTTCTTTTTCATCACCCCCACTGACACAATATGCGAGTCCAGGATGGGCACCATGGCTAGTGGCCATTAGTCCCATGCCCTGTAAGGCTGAGGCAGGAAGCAGCCTGAGCCCAGGGGATGGAGACCAACCTGGGTGATGTGGAAGGCCTTGTCTTGGCGAGAAGTCAAAAAATCATGTCAGGTGTGGTGGCCCCCAGACTCCCGGCTGCTCAGGGGCCAAGGTGTAAGAAGCCTTTAGGCCCTACAGGTTGAAGTCTCAGGAGTCACGTTCATGCCACCGAACCCCAGTGAGACTCTGGTGGAAAAAAAGACACCTCTCACGTGCATCAAGATGGGTGTCCACAGCTCCCCACTGAAAGGTCTGTGTGGGCAGAGGACAATGGAGTGATCGGGAGAGGAAGGGTCCCACCCTCTGCCCAAAGGTGGTAACCTGGCGACTGGAACCTGGACTGACTGCGGTGATGTTGGGCCACTTTGATCGCTCTGTGCCCGATGTTGCCCTAACTCGGGGCTGTCTGTCCCGTGAGTTCACACGTGTCTTTGCCATGGGACACAAGTCTGGAGAGTGGAGGCAGGCCTTGAGGGAGGCATGGCCCAAAGCATGTGATGAATGTGCCTAGTGGCCACCTTCGAGTCCAGGCCGGGCACTGTAGTTCATGGCCATCAGCCCCATGCCCTGGGAGTCTGAGGTGGGAGGCTGTCTGAACCCAGGGGTCAGAGACCAGCCCAGGCATCATGGCCAGACCTTGTCTCAGTGATAGGTACCCAAAATCGAGTCAGGCATGGTGATTCCCGGAGTCTCGTCTGCTTGGTGGCCGAGGTAGGATGACCGCTTGAGCCACACATGTCAAGGTCCTGGGAACCACAATCCTGCCACAGTGTCCTGACTGGCCATGGGAGACTCCGGCAACAAAAAATACACCTACCATGTGCGTCACATCAGGCATTTACAGCTCCCGCAGGAAAGGTCCACATGGGCGGTGGACCATGGAGTGATATGAAGAGTAATTGTCCCTCCTCCCACCCGAATGCTTCAGACCAGGTGACCAGAACCTGGGCTTGCCGCAGCATTGCTGAACTGTCTTGATTGCTCTGTGCCTATTGGCCACCCTCACTTGGGGCCGTCAGTTCTGTGAGCTCAAACATGTCTTTTCTGTAGGTCACGAGTGTGGAGGGAGGAGGCAAGCCTTCTGGGGCATGTTGCTGAAGGTGCGGGACAGACATGCCTGTTGGCCACCTTTGAAACCTCCTACACATGACAGATTGGAAAGTATCTTTTCCTCTCCCATCACTGAGGATGACTCCTCACACGCGGTGGCAGGAGTGGTGGTGGTGGTGGTGGTGGTGATTATTATTATTTGTAGTAGGAATCCCGCTCTGTCACCCAGGCTAGAGCACAAGAGCACGGCCACTGCAGACTCCACATGCCGGGCTTAGGGGATTCTCCTCCCTCAGTCCCACGAGTGGCTGCAATCACAGGCCTGCAACACCACACACGGCTAATCTTTGTATTTATTTTTGATGGTCAAGATGAGGTCTTGCCCCATTTCCTAGGCTGGTTTTGTACCCACAGTCTCAGGCCGTCCTCTCGCCTGGGCCTCAGAAGGACCGGGATGCAGGTCTGAGTCCCTGAGCCTGGACTGTGTTTGTGATAGTGGTGGTGGTTGGTATTATTATTCTGAGTCAGAGTCTGACTCTGCCACCCAGGCTGGAGCTCATGGGCCTGCTCCCGGTCACCATGGTCTTCACCGGTTGGGATCTGGTGACCCTGCCACAACAGCCTCCTGAGTGGCCAGAATAACAGGCGTGTGCCACTATGCTCAACTCATTTTTTTTGGCTTCTTGTAGAGACGAGGTCTCACCAAGTTGCCTGGGATGGACTCGAACCCAAGGGCCCAGGCCATTCTTTCGCCTCAGCTGCCAGAATGCTGGGATGACATTCGTGAGCCCCCACAAACAGCCTTCAAACCACTCTCAGAGCCCAACAGCAAGGCCAGCTCCATTCTGACGACCCAGGATCCTGGAGAGGGTGGCTGAAGTCGCCTGCAGGCCACCCTGAGAGGAGCGCATGGAGCAGGGATGTGTTTCCACCAGGGATCCCACCTATATGCTCACCTCAATCTCCAGAGTGTACCAACTCATGCCTCCCAAGGGCTGCATCAGGGAAAGAGAGGGTGTGACTCTCAAACCTTCGGGGGTGTGGGGATGGCCAGATGACTCACACCTGTCTCCTCAGCACTCGAGGAGACCAAGAAGGGAAGATGACTGGAGAGTGGGAGCTTGAGACTAGGCTGGACACATAGCAAGCCCTCACCTTGACCCCAAGCAAAACCCAAAAAAATCTTGGCTGAGGGCAGGCCTCGGAGGGAGGATCGACTCTGCCCCAGATTTCAAGACTAGTCAGGAAGACCAGGATGTCTACCAAATGGAAAGCCTGTGTGATCACAGAAGTTTGGGAGGCCCAAGCCAATAGGATTGCCTGAGTTTTGTCCTTTGAAAGAAGCCTGAACAATCTAGTGAGGAAAGAAAGGAAAGAAAGAAAGAATGAAATGAAGAAATCTATTTTCCTGCAAAACTTCTGCCCTCAGTCCTTCCCCCCGCTCCCACACATGTGAGGGTCCCCAAGTTCGGCACCTAACATCTCCTACTCCCGCCAATGACTTCCCCTGCTTTGGTGTGGGAGTTCACTAGGCTCCCTGCCCTTAGTCCTGCCAGCTCTCCTCTTCGAAGTAAGAAATGTGCCCCAGGTAGGCCGAACATCCTACTTGGCAATGAGAACATTCTGCCCCGAAAGGACAGGAACACGTCCTTCACCACAGGACATTTCATCCCCCAATTCCATTTTTCCTGGATCTAAAGCCAGTCGCCCTGTGAACACACACACATGGTTGAGAATTGTCACACAGTGTACAATTCTGATGTTTTTGGAGACAGGTCTGGCTCTGTGGACCAGGCCGGGCCCAGGGACCTGACCGTCATTCTCAGTCAGCTTTGAAATCATGAGCTCCGGTGATCAACCTGCCTCAGCCTCTCGAGAGGCCTGGATGATGGACACCTTGACCCCAAACCCCTAAATTGGATGGGAGCAAAGATGGGGTCTCTGTGTGGCCTGGGCTAGCCTTGGGCTCCTGGGCTCCTGACATCCTTCTGCCTTGGCCTCCCAGAGTGCTGGGATTCCAGGCATGGGCCACCACTCCAGGTCTTCTGATTCCTTTTCAATGACGGTTCGAGGCTGGGCTCAGGGTCTCACCCTGTCATTTCAATGCTTTGTGAGGCCAAAGCCAGTGGATGGCCTGAGACTGGCCTCAGGTAATTCAGTGAGACGTTGTCTCAACCCTCCCTCCTCAATGAGCTGGGCGTGTTGGTGAGTGCCTGTTATTCCAGCTTCTTGGAAGGCTGGGGAAAGGCTCACCAGAGCCCGGTGGGCCGAGGGAGCAGTGGC
>NW_007080200.1:12980-18652 GCF_000164805.1 Carlito syrichta | reverse complement strand
ATTCCTTTGCATTGGTCCTGATGACAGAACATGCGAGTTCAGACTGGCCACCGTGGCTCACGGCTGTCAGTCCCATGGACTGGGAGGCAGTGGTGGGAGGCTGCCTGAGCCCATGGGTAGGAGACCAGCATGGGTGACATGGACAGACGACATCACGGTGAGATGTCCCCACAATCGAGTCAGGTGTGGTGGCCCTCAGAGTCCCAAATGCTTGGGGCCGAAGGTGGGAGAACTGCCAGAGCCCCACAGGTCAAGGCCTCGGGAGTCATGATTTTGCTCCTGCACCCCAGACCACCTGACAGAGATTCCAGTGACAAAAAAGACGCCTCCCACATGTTTCAAGAAGGGTGTCCATGGCTCCCCAGGGAAAGGTCTACATGGGTAGGGACGACAGTGTGATCCATAGAGGAAATGGCACACCCCCACACAAATATGCTAGACAGGGTGACCGAAACCTGGGCTGGCCATGGCGTTGCAGTACCGTCTTGATCACTCTGTGCCCGACAGCTCCCCTAACTCAGGGCTGTCTGCTCCGTGAGCTCACATGAGTTTTTTCCTTGGGGCATGATTGTGGAAGGTAGAGGCAGGCTTTCTGGGGCATGTGACCAAAGGCGTAAGACAGACTTGGCTGTTGGCCACCCTTGAAACCTACCCAGAATGACAGGTCAGAAAGTGCCTTTTCCTCTCCCATCCCTGAGGGTGGCACTGGGTGGCAGGGGTGGTGGTGGTGGTAGTGGTGCTGATTATTATTATGTGGAGTCAGAATAACGCTCTGTCACCCAGGCTGCAGTGTATGGGTACACTCACGGCCACAGTGGACTCCATCTGCCCAGCCTAGACGATCTTACTACCTAGTCCCACCAAATGGCTAGAACCACAGGCCTGCACCACCATGCCTGTCTAATCTTTTGATTTATTTTTCATGACCGAGGAGAGGACTCGCCCCATGTCCCAGGCTGGTATTGAACCCACACGTCCAGGCAGTCCACTCGCCTGGGCCTCCGAAAAGACGGTATGCCAGGCTAAGCCCCTGATACCGGACTGTGGTTGTGATGATGGTGGTGGTTGGTATTATTGTTCTAAGTCAGAGTCCAGCTCTGTCGCCCAGGCTGGAGTGCATGGGACTGTTCACAGCCACTGAGGCCTCCACTGGCTGGGCTTCCATCATCCTCCAGCTGCTGTCTCCCTTTTGGAAGGAATGACAGGCCTGCGGCACCAAGCTTGGCTCATATTTTTGGCTTCTTGTAGAGACGAGGTCTCGCCAAGGTGCCTGGGTTTGTCACGAACTCAGGTCCTCAGACCATCCTCTCACCTCATCCACCCTGAATGCCAGGATGACAGGCATGAGCCCCCGCACCCAGCCACCACATCCCTCTTGGGACCCCACCATGGGGCCTGCTCCCTTCCAATGACCCAGGACTCCAGAGAGGGTGGCAAAAGTCACCCACTGTGTCCTACCTGGGAGGAGCACCTGGGCAGGTGTGTGTCTCTGCCAGGGCGCCCACCCCTCACCCCACCTTGTTCATCAAGGTAGACCTGTCTGCTCCTCCCAGGGTCTGCCTTGGGAAAATTTAGAGTGGGACTCTCAAACCTCCAGCTTGGCGGGAAAGGCTGGGCGACTCACACCTGTCCCTCAGCAATTGGGGAGGTGGAGACGGGAAGATGGCTGGAGCCCAGGAGCTTGAGAACATGCTGGACACCATAGCAAGCCTCCACCTTGACCTGAAGAAAATCAGAAAACCTTAGGTGAGGGCATGACTTGATGGGGGATCACCTCCGGCCCAGAGTTCAAGACCAGGCAGGAAAACCAGGATCTTGACCAAATGGAAATCCTGTAATTGCAGCAGTGTGTGAGGTCCAGGTCGAGAGGATGGCCCAAATTTGGCGGTTTGAGAGCAGCCTGGGCAACCTAGTGAGGAAAGAAAAGAAAGAAAGAAAGAAAGAGAAAGAATGAAATCCATTCTCAAGCAAAACTTCTGCAATAATTTCTTCCCTACCCACCCTCCCACATGTGAGGGTACCCAAAGATCAGCACATTCCAGCCCCAACCCCCCGTCAATGGCTTTCCCTGCTTAGATTTGGGAGTTTCCAAGGCTCCCTGGCCCAGGTCATGCTGACTCTCCTCTCTGAGGTGAGCAATGTGCCCCAGGCAGGTCGACCCTCTGACTCGACAATGAGTACACTCCACCAAGAAAAGCCAGGGACACATCCCTCACCCAGAGACATTTCTTCCCCCGCAATCCCATTTTTCCTGGCTCCAAAGCCATGTACTTTTGAACACACTATGTGCAGTTGAGAATCTGTGTACGATTCTAAACTTTTGGGAGACAGAGTCTGGCTCTGTGGCCCAGGCCAGAGCCAGGGGACATGACCGTCATTCACTGACAGCCTCGAAATCATGGGCATGATGATCCTTCCACCTCAGCCACTGGATTGGTTGGGACTATGGGTATCTCAACCCCAGAACTCCTATATGGATGGGTGCGGAGAAGGGGGCCAAGGCTGTCCTTGGGTTCCTGGACTCCAGCCATCCTCACACCTCAGCCTTCCAGACCACTGGGATTCCAGGTGTGGGCTACCATGCCAGGTTTTCTGGTTCATTTTTAACAAAGGATCAAGGCTGGAGTCCAGGGCTCATAATGCCAGGGCTCTGGGTGGCCAAAGCCAGTGCCTGGCTGGAGCCCATGGGCCAAACCAACCCCCGCAACTCAGCGAGACTTTGTCTACACCCTCCATCCCAAATGATCTAGGTGTGGTGGCGTGCCTGTCATTCCATCTCCTCAGAAGGCGGGAGAAAGTCTCACCAGAGGCCACCAGCCTGAGCTGTGATGGCCAGGAGTGAGCCAACGCCCTCCAGCCTGGGTGACGGAGTGAGACTCTGAATCAATGAAGAAAAGAAAAAAAGGATAAAAAAACTCCATACACATTTGTGTATGGAGTTAGTATCATCATGATCAGACAGAATCATCATGATCAGAAGAAGGTCCCAGATTGGGCCTAGCATTCCCAAAAGATGGTGGATTGGCAGAGAATTGGGCTGTGGATTAGAGAGGCCAAGGTGGGGGACAACTGGAGCTTGGGTGCTCGAGACCAGCCTGGGCCATGTAGTGAGACCTCATCGCTCCCTGGAACACAAACAGTGGAGTCGCGCGTGGTTACACCTGTGGTCCCGGCTACATGGAGTGCAGTAATATCCATCCCAGGGAGTTCCTTTGCATTGCTCCCACCAACAGAAAGGCCATGTCCAGTTTGGGCACTGAGGCTCACTGCCATCAGTCTTGCATCCTGGAAGGCTGAAGCGGGAGGCTGAATGAGCCCAGGAGTGGGAGACCAGCCTGGGCGAAGTGGCATGACCTCTTCTTGGTGAGAGGTTTCCAAAATCAAATCTGGAATGGTGGTCCCCAGAGGCCTGGCTGTTCAGTGGTCAAGGTGGGAAGACTGCCTGAACCCCGCAGGTCAAGGTCCAGGGAGCCACAATCATGCTGTTGTGCCCCAGAGACTACGGCGACAAAAATCATGCCTGCCATGTGGGTCATGATGGACGTCCATGGCTCCCCAGGGAAAGATGCCCATGGGGGGTACAATGGAGAGATCAGGAGAGGAAGGTCCCGCCTCTGCCAGAAGGAGGCAGACAGGGGGACCGGAACCTGGACTGGCAGTAGTGATGCTGAACTACCGTGAATACTCTGTGCCCGATGGCCCCACTAACTCGGCCCACCTGTTCCATGAGCTTACACGCATCTTGACCATGGAACATGAGTGTGGACGGTGGAGGCAGGCCTTCTGGATTTCATGGCTGAAGGTGTGGTATGGACATGCACAGTGGCCACCTTTGAAACCTCCAATGAACAACAGGTGGGAAAGTGCCTTTTCTTCTCCCATCCCTGAGGGTGTCTCCTTGCACTGGGTGGCAGGGGTGGTGGTGGTGGTGATTATTATTATTTGGAGTTGGAATCATGCACTGTATCCAAGGTAGGAGCGAAAGGGCATGCTCATTGTCATGGCAAATCCTCCTGCTGGGCTCAAGCGAACCTCCCACCTTGGACCTCCGAGTGGCTGGAACCACAGGCCAGCACCACCACACCCGGCTAATCTTTGGATTTATTTTTGCTGGCCGAGACAAATTCCTGCCCCATGTCCCAGACTAGTTTCAAACCCACAGCCTCAGACTGTCCACTCACCTGGGCCTCCAAAAGACTGGGAGGCCAGGCTGAGCCCCTGAGTTCAGCCTGTGGTTGTGGTGATGGTGGTGGTTGGTATTATTATTCTGAGTCATAGTCCCACTTAGTCACCCAGGCCAGAGTGCAGGGGCCCACTCTCAGCCAACTCGGCCTCCACCAACAGGCCTCCAGCGATCCTCACACCATGGACGCCTGAGTGGACAGA
Source organism: Carlito syrichta (assembly GCF_000164805.1). Lineage (NCBI taxonomy): Eukaryota > Metazoa > Chordata > Mammalia > Primates > Tarsiidae > Carlito > Carlito syrichta. Next base: position 14,266 of record NW_007080200.1, on the reverse strand, counting down.
ATGACAAGCATGCGCCACCATGCTCAGCTCATTTTATGGCTTCTTGTAGAAGTGATGCCTCGCCAAGGTGTCCAGGCTGGTCTCACACCCAGGGGCTCAGGTCATCCTCTCAACTTGGACTCCCATAGTGCCAGGATTACATACGTGAGCCCCCAAGTCCATGCTCCACAACGTGATACCTTCTGACAACCCTAGACCCCGGAGAGGGTGGTCAGAGTAGACTTCTGAAGCCTCCCCAGGGGAAGTGCCTGGTGGAATGGCATGTCTTCACCGGAGCACCCAACCTGCGGCCTGCCTGTTCCCCAGGGTGGATGCGCTGGCTCTTCTCAGGGCCAGACCTTGTCTAGGTGAGAGGTCCCCAAAATCGTGTCAGGCGTGGTGGCCCCTGGAGTACCGGCTGCTAGGGCCCTGAGGCTTGAGGAGCACCTGAGTCCCAAAGGTTAAGACCCCAGGAACCACGACAGGCTACTGTGCCACAGCCCATCTAAAGGAGACTCCGGCGATGAAAAGACACCTCCCAAGTGCATCATGACAGGCATCTGCAGCAACCCAGGGAAAGGTCCACGTTGGCAGGGAACAAATGGAGCTGTCAGGAGAGGAAAGGTGGCAGTCAGGGCGAATTGAACCTGGGCTGGCTGTGGCCTTGCCAGACCGCCTTTTATCACTCTGTGCCCACTGGCCACCCTAGCTTGAGCAGTCCGTTCTGTGAGCTCACATACGTCTTCACTGTGGGGCACGAGTGTGGAGGGTTGAGGCAGGTCTTCTGGGATACATGGCCAGAGGTGAGGGATGGACATGCCCGGTGGCCACCTTTGAAACATCCTGCAAATGACAGGCCAGAAAGTACCTTTTCCTCTGCCATCCCTGAGGGTGACTCCTCGTGCTGGGTGGCAGGGATGTTGGTGGTGGCAGTGGTGGTGATTATTATTATTTGGAGTTGGAATCCCGCTCAGTTGCCCAGCCTGGGGCACAGGGGCACACTCAAGGCTGCAGCGGTCTCCACCTGCCATGCTCAGGTTATCCTCCTTCCTCGACCCCCTGATTGGCTGAAACCACAGGTCTCCGCAACCATGCCTGGTTAATCTTTGCATTTATTTTTGATGGCCGAGACGTGGTCTCACCCCGTGTCCCTGGCTGGTGTCTAACCCTCAGGATCAGGTCATCCATTCTCCTGGGTCTCTGAAGGGCTGGATTGCCAGGCTGAGGCCCAGAGCCTTGCCTGTGAGTTTGCTGGTAGTTGTGGTGGGTATTAATATTCTGATTCAGTGTCCCGGTCTGTCACCCAG
>NW_007080200.1:12566-12960 GCF_000164805.1 Carlito syrichta | reverse complement strand
TGGCCATGGCGGTCTCCACCAGCTGGGCTCTGGCAATCCTCATGCCATGGACTCCTGAATGCCTGAAATGACAGGTGTGCACCACCACGCTGGGCTTATTTTTTTGGCATCTTGTAGAGATGAAGTCTTGCCAAGGTGCCCGGGCTGGTCCCAAACCCAGAGGCTCAGGCCATTCTCTTGCCTCAACCTCCCAGCTCGCTGGGATTACAAGTGTGAGCTCATGCTCCTGGCCTCCACGCCCCTTTTGGGTCCTCACCAGGAAGCCCACTCCCTTCCCATGTCCCAGAGAGGAGAGTCAGAGTCACCTGTCAAACCCTCCCCTTGGGGAGCACCTGGTGCAGAGGTGTGTCTCTGCTGGGGTGCCTAACACTCCACTTGCCTCTTTCCCCAGGGT
>NW_007080200.1:11661-12271 GCF_000164805.1 Carlito syrichta | reverse complement strand
CTCATCTTGAAGCAAAACCCAGAAAACCTTATTTAAGGGCAGACATCCAATGGAGAATTGCTTCCAACCCAGAGTTCAAGACCATGCAAGAAGACCAGGATGTCGTCCAAATCGAAAGCATGTGATCACAGCTGTTTGGGAGGCCTAGGCCGAGAGCATGGTCAGTTGGGTTGTTTGAGAGCAGCCTGGGCAAACTAGTGAGGAATGAAAAGAAAGAAAGAAATCCTTTCTCCTGCAAAACTTCTGCCCTCAATCCATCCCCACCATGCCCCCACATATGAGGGTCCCCTGGACTCGGCACCTTCCAGCCCCAATACCCCTCAATGGCTGGCCCCGCTTTGGTTTGGGAGTTACCGAGGATCCCTGGCCTGGTAAATGCCGGCTCTCCTCTCTGAGGTGAGAAATGTTCCTTGGGCAGTCCAACCCTCTGACTCAGCAATGAGGACCTTCTGCCAAAAAAGATCAGGAACACATCCCTCACCCGGAGACATTTCTTCCTCCTCAATCCCACTTTTTCTGGATCTAAAGCCAGTCGCCCTGTGAACACACCATGCGCAGATGAGAATCTGTGTACGATTCTGAAGATTTTGGAAATGGGGTTTGGCTCTGA
>NW_007080200.1:8459-11641 GCF_000164805.1 Carlito syrichta | reverse complement strand
CTCCCTGCATGGTCCTGGCTGGCCTTGGGCTCCTGGGATCCAGTCATCCTCCTGCTTTGGGCTCACAGAGCACTGAGATTCCAGGCATGGGCCACCATGACAGGACTTCTTGTTCGTTTTCGATGAAGGACTGAGGGTTGGCTCAGGAGCTCAGCCTCATCATCCCAGTGCATTGGGAAGCTGAGGCCAGTGGGCAGCTCGAGTCAACAGGTGGAGTCCCACTCGTGCACCTCAGCGAGACCTCGTCTCAACCCTCCATCCCAAATGAGCCAGGCGTGGTGGTGTCCGTCTGTCTTTCTGGCTCCTGGGAAGGCTGGGGAATGGCTCACCAGAGCCCTGATGCTGAGGCTGTGGTGGCCATTAGCAAGTCACCACTATTCAGCCTGGGTGATGGAGTGAGACTCCGACTAATAGAAAAAAAGGAAAAAAGGAAAAAAAAAAGAAGAGCATTCATTTGTGTATGGAGTTGGTATGACTGTGAACACACAGAGATCATTTGGGAAGGAGATCCCAGCCTTGGTCCTAGAGTTCCCAAAAGATGGTTTGTTGGAAGACAATCGGGCTGTGGCTTTGGGAGGCTGAGGTGGGGTACTGCTGGATCCCAGGAATTTGGACCAGCCTGTGCCATGTAGCGAGACCTCATTGCTCCCCAAATGCAAACACTGGGGTTGTGCATGGTGGTGCCCATCATCCCAGATATACGGGATGTGGTGGCCTCCATCCCAGGGCACCCCATAGTGTTGATCATGCCCACAGAATGTGCAAGTCCTGGCTGGGCACCGTGGCTCACAGCCATCAGCCCTGCACCCTGGGAGGCTGATTCAGGATGCTGCCTGCCTGAGCCCAGGTGTTGGAAATCAGCCCAGTTGACATAACCAGACCTCGTCTCAGCAAGAGGTACCCAAAATCAAGTCAGACATGGTGGTCTCTTGAATCCCAGCTGCTCAGGGTCTGATGCAGGAGGATTACCTGAGCCCCGGAGGGTGAGGTCCTGGGGGCCACAATCGTACTGCCCTGCCCCAGCTAGACTGAAGACTCTAGAGTCAAAAAAGAGGCCTCCCACAGGCATCATGACAGGTTTCCAGGGCTCCCCAGGTAAAGGTATGTGTGGGCAGGGGATGATGGAGTGATCAGGAGATGAAGGGGCCCTCCCCCACCCGAGGGTGGCAGACAGGGCAACTGGAACCTGGCTGACCATGGCATTGCTGGACCACCTTGATTGCTCTGTACCTGACACACATCCAAGCTTGGGGCCGTCTGTTCTGTAAGCTCACACACTTATTTCCCACAGGGCATGAGTGTGGAGGGTGGAGGCAGGACTTCTGGGGTGCATGGCCAAAAGCGCAGGGTGATGTGACCAGTGGATACCTTTGAAACCTCCCACTAATAACAAGTCAAAAAGTACCTTTTCCTTTCCCATCACTGAGGGTGACTCCTTGTGCTGGATGTCAGGGGTGGTGTTGGTGGTGATTTTTATTATTTGGAGTAGGAATCCCACTTGTTCACACAGGCTGGAGCACAGGGTCACGCTCATGACCGCCAATGACTCCACCTGCTGGCCTTAGGCAATCCTCCTGCTTTGACTTCCCAAGTGTCTGAAACCACAGGGCTGCGCCACCATGCCTGACAAATCTTTGGATTCATTTTCAATGGCCGAGATGAGGTCTCCCCCAGTACCTGGGCTGTTGTCAAACCTACAGGCATAGGCCATCCACTCACCTTGGCCTCCAAATGGTCAGGAGGTGAGACTGAGCCCCTGACCCCGGCCTGTGGTTGTGATGGTGGTTGGTATTTTTTTGAGTCAGAGTCCCATTCTGTTGCCAATGCTGGAGTGCAGGTGTCCACTCTCAGCCACAGCAGTCTCCACTTCCTGGGATCCAGCAATTCTGCCACCATGTTCTCCCAGGTGACCAGAATGACAGGCTTGCACCACAATGCTTGGCACATTTTTTTGGCTTGTTTTAGAGACGAGGTCTTGTCAAGGTTCCCGGGCTGATCTAGAACCCAGGGGCTCAGGCCATCCTCTCTCCTTGGCCTCCCAGAGAGCTGGGATGACAGGCATGAGCCCAGACACCTGTCCTCCACACCCCACTTGGGACCCCCCTGCAAGCACCACTCCCTTGCAAAGTTCTGGGACCACATGAAGGGCTACTGAAGTCACACACTGAGCCCTCCCTTGCATGTGCGCCTGGCACAGCCACTTGTCTCTGCCAGGGTACCCAGGCCTTTGCCCTCCTCATTCCCCAGGTTGGACTATGGACACCTCAACCCCAAACATGCTGTTTGGATAGTTGCAGAGATGGGGTCACCTTGAGTGGCCTGGGCTGGTCTTGGATTCCTGGGCTCCAGCCATCCTCCCTCCTCTGGCTCCTAGAGGGCTGGGATTTCAGGCGTAGGCAGCTGTGCCATGACTTCTGGTTGATTTTTGATGAAGGATCGAGGCCAGGCTTGGGGCTCAGCCTCATCATTACAGCATTTTGGGAGGCTGAGGCCAGAGGATGTCCTGAGCTCGCAGAACAAGACCCACCCAGGCACCTTGGTGAGACCTCGTCTTTACCCTCCATCCCAAATTATCTTGGTGTAGTGGACACACCTGTCTTTCTGCTACCTTGGAAGTCTGGGTAAAGGCTCAATGGAGCCTGGTGGGCTGAGGATGCAGTGGCCTGGAGCAAGCCATCACCCTCCAGCCTGGATGATGGACTGAGACTCTGGTTCAAAGAGAAAAAGGAAAAAAGAGAAAAAAAAGAGCATCCATTTTTGTATAGAGTTGGAATCATCATGAACAGATAGATTTCATTTGAGAAGGAAGCCCCAGCCTTGGGTCTGGAATTCCCAAAAGTTGGTAGATCAGCAGACAATCTGACTGTGGCTTTGGGAGGCCGAGGCATGGGACCACTGGCCCCCAGGAGTTTGAGACCAGCCTGGGCCAAGTAGCAAAACCTCATTGTGTCCCAGAACGCAAACACTGGAGTCATGTGTGGTGGCGACGGTGGTCCTGGTTACACAGGATGCTGTGGCCTCCATCTCGGGGCTTTGTTTTTTCATCACAGCTGCTGAATAAACGTGCAAGTTCAGGCCGGGCACCGTGGCTTATGGCCATCAGCTCCTACCTGAGCCCAGGGATCAGAGACCATCCCACGTGACATGGGCAGACCTCATTTTGGCGTGTAGTCCCCCAAATT
>NW_007080200.1:6694-8439 GCF_000164805.1 Carlito syrichta | reverse complement strand
CATCTTGGTGTGTGGTCCCCCAAATTGAGTCAGGCTTCATGGGCCCCAGTTCCCAGCTGCTTGGGGATCAAGGCAGTAGGACTGCCTGAGCCCTGCAGTTCGAGGCCACAAGAGCCACAATCATGCTGCCATGTCCCAGTCTGGTCAATGGAGACCCCAGGGACAAAAAGATGCCTCCCAGGTGTGTCATGATGGGTGACCTGGGCTCCACAGGGAAAGGTTCAGGTGGGCAGGATGTGATGGAGTGATCTGGAGAGGAAGGGGCTCTCCCCCCACCCATAGGTGGCAAACAGGTTGACCGGAACCTGAACTGGCCACAGCATTGCCACACCGCCTTGATTGCTCTGTGCCCATCGGATGCCCTAGCTCGGGGCTGTCTCTTCCATGAGCTCACATATGTCTTTTCTATGGTGCATGAGTGTGGAGGGTGTCATTCTGGGGTGCATGGCAAAAGGCGCGGGACATGCCTGGTGGTAACCTTTGAAAACTTCCATGAACAAGAGACCAGAAAGTATCTTTTCCTCTCCCACCCCTGAGGGTGACTCCTAGTTCTTGGTGGCAGGGGTGGTGGTGGTGGTGGAGGATATTTTCAGTATTTGGAGTCGGATTACTGCTCTGTTGCCCAGGCCAGAGTGCAGGGGCATGCTCACAGACACCGTGGACTCCACCTGCCGGACTTAGGCAATCCTACAGCCTCAGACCCCCGAGTGCCTGGAACCACAGGCCTACACCACCCCACCCAGCTAAACTTTGGTTTATTTTTGATGGTCGAGATGAGGTCTCACCCTGTGTCAAAGGCAGGTGTCAGATCCTCAGGCTCAGATAGTCCACTTGCCTGGGACTCTGAAGGGCTGGGATGACAGGCGGAGCCTTGGAGCCCAGCCTGTGGTTGTTGTGGTGGTGGTTGATATTATTATTCTGAGTTGGAGTCCCGCTCTGTTGCCCAGACTGGAGCACAGTGAGGTGCGGCCAATACAGCCTCCACCGGCTAGCCTCCAGATTCCTCGCACCATTTCCTCCCATGTAGCTGGAATGATAGGCATGGGCCACCATGCTCCACTCATTTTTTTGACTTCTTGTAGAAACGAGGTCTCACCAAAGTGCTGGGGGTTGTCTCAAACCTGGGGACTAAGGCCATCCTCATGCCTCAGCCCCAGATCACTGGAATGACAGGCATGAGCCACAGCGCACGGCCTCCACATTCATCTCGGGTTCCCATCATGAGACCTGCACCCTTCCAATGACCCGGGAACCTGGAGAGGTCTGCCAGAGTCACCCGCCAAACCCTCCACCAGGGAAGGGCCAGGCTCATAGACATGTCTCCACTGGGGTGGGCACCACACCACCCACTTCAATCCTCAGGGTGGACCTGCCCACTCCTCCCAGGGACCACCCCAGGGTAAGGAAGGTTGTGAATCTGAAAACTTCAGGGGGGCAGGAACTACAGAACAACTCATGCCTGTCTCCTTGTCACTCGGGGAGGCCAAGATGAGAAGATGGCCATAGCCCAGGAGCTTGAGACCAGGCTGGACACCATAACAAGCCCCCACCTCGACCCCAAGCAAAACACTGAAAACCTTGGGTGAGGGCAAGCATCGGCAGGAGGATTGCCATCAGTCCAGAGTTTAAGACAAGGCAGCAAGAGCATGATATCTACCAAATAGAAAACCTGTGATTGAAGCAGTTTGGGAGACCCAGGCTGAGAGGATGACCTGAGTTGGGTCGTTTGATAGCAGCCTGGACAA
>NW_007080200.1:5553-6502 GCF_000164805.1 Carlito syrichta | reverse complement strand
AAAGAAAGAAAGAAAGAAAGAAAGAAAGAAGGAAAGAAAGAAAGAAGGAAAGAAAGAAAGGAGGAAGGAAGGAAGGAAGGAAGGAAGGAAGGAAGGAAGGAAGGAAGCAAAAAGAAAGAAGTCCTTTCTTCAGCAAACCTTCTGCCCTCAGTCCTTCCCCCCTCCAACCTCAATGTGAGGGTATCCCAAGCTCGTCACTTTCAGCCCCAACTCCCCCCAATGACTGCCCCTGCTTTGGTGCATGAGTTCCAGGTTCTCCATGCCTGGGTTCCTGCCAGCCCTCCTCTCTGAGGAGAGAAATGTGCCCCCAGCTGGCTGACCATCTGACTCTGCAATGAGGACCTTCCATCAAGAAAGACCAGGGACTTGTTCCTCACCCAGAGTCAATTCTGCCCAATTCCATTTTTACAAACTCTAAAGCCTGACGACCTGTGAACACACCACATGCAGTTGAGAATCTGTATGATTCTGGTGTTTTTGGAGACAGGGTCTGGCTCTGTGGCTCAGGTTGGAACCCAGGACACAACTGGCGTCCACCACAACCTTGATATCTCAGGCTCTGGTGATCCACCCCCCTGAGCCTTTGGAGTGACTGGGACGATGGGCACCTTGACACAAGACCACCTGTTTGGATGGGTGTGGGGACAGGGTCTCCCTGCATAGCCTGGACTGGCCTTGGCTCCTGAACTCCAACCATCCTCCTGCCCCAACCTCCCAGACTGCTGGATTTCCAGACATGGGCTGCCATGCCAGGCCTTCTGCTTCATTTTTGATGAAGGATCGCAGCTGGGCTCGGGGGGTCAACCTTGTCATCCCAGGGCTTTTTGAGGCTGATACCACCAACCAGTCTGAGCTTGAGGGCCGAGAACCACCCTGGAACCTTGATGAGACCACATCTCTACCCCCAATCTCAAATGAGCTGGGCATGGTGGGGTGTGCCTGTCGTTCT
>NW_007080200.1:3938-5311 GCF_000164805.1 Carlito syrichta | reverse complement strand
GTCTCCTCGGAAGGTGGACACACACTTGCCAGAGCCTTGCAGGCCGAGGCTGTGGTGACTGGGAGCGAGTCACCACCCTCCAGCTTGGGTGATGGAGTTAAACTCCGACTCAAAGAAGAAAAGGAAAAAAGAAAAAATAGGGGAGCATCCATTTCTGTATGAAGTTGGGATCATCATGAACCGACAGAGATCATTTGGGAAGGAGGATCCAGCCTTGGGCCTAGAGTTCTCAAAAAATGGATCTGTACACAATTGGGCTGTGGTTTTGTGAGGTCGAGCCCGGGCTGTTTGAGCCTAGGAGAAAAGACTAGCCAGGGCAATGTAGCAAGACCTTATTGCTACATGGTAGGCAAACTCTGGAGTCACGTGTGGTGGCTCCTGCAGTGCTAGCTACACAGAATGTGCTGGCATCCATCACGGGGCATTCCTTTGCATCACACCTGTCGGCCAAACATGCGAGTCCAGACTGGGAATCATAGCTCTTGGCCATCAGACCTGCACCCTTGTAGGCCGAGGTGGGAGGTAGCCTGAGCCCAGGGGTCAGAGATAAGTCCAATGTGGCCAGACCTCATCTCAGCAAGTGGTCTCCAAAATCGAGTCAGGCATGGTGGCCCCCTGAGTCCTGGCTGCTCAGGAGCTGAGTGGGAGGAGCCCATGATCCGCACAAGTCAAGGCCCTGGGAAAAATGATCATGCCACTGAGCTCCAGTCCAACCATTGGAAACGACAGTGACAAAGAAGACACCTCCCACGTGCGTCCTCCCATTAAAAGGTCTGTGTGGGCAGAGGACAATGGAGTGATCGATAGAGGAAGCCCTAATTCTGCCCAAAGGTGACACAAATTCCATTTTTCCTGGACCTAAATCCAGTCATCCTGTGAACAAACCACATGCAGTTGAGAATCTGTGTAAGATTCAAATGATTTTGGAGTAAGGGTCTGGCTCTTTTGCCCAGACTGGGGCCCGGGTCATGACCATCATTCACCACCAGCCTTGAAATTGAAAGCTCCAGCAATCCTCCCAGCTCAGACTCCAGAGTGGCCAGGATGGATGTGCTCCTTGACCCCAGACCCCTGTTGGAATGCATATGGAGATGGAGACTCCCTGCGTGGTCATGGCTGGTTTGAGGTCCTGGGCTCCAGCCATCCTCCTGCCTTAGACTCACAGAATGCTGGGATTCCAGGCATGGGCTGCCATGCCAGGCCTTCTGTTTCATTTTCAACAAAGGATAAGGGCCCGGCTCGGGAGTTCAGCCTCATCATCCCAGTGTTTTGCGAGGACAAGGCCAGCGGCTGGCCTGAGCCTGCAGGCCAAGATGCTCCCACACACCTCAGAAAGCCCTCCTCTCTACCATCCATCCCAAATGAGCTGGGCG
>NW_007080200.1:1733-2983 GCF_000164805.1 Carlito syrichta | reverse complement strand
CAAAAGTCCAGAAACTGCCTTTTCCTCTCCCATCCCTGAGGGTGACACCTTGCATTGTGTGGCATGTGTGGTGGTGGTGTTGATTATTATTTGGAGTCAGAATCCCACTCTGCCACCCAGGATGGAGTGCAGGGGCATGCTCACAACCACATAGAACTCCACCTGGTGGACTCAGGGAATCCCCCTGCCTCAGCCCCCAGAGTGGCTGGAACAACAGACCTGCACCATCCCACCTGGCTAATCTTTGGATTTATATTTGATGGCTGAGACATGGTCTCACCCCATGTCCCAGGCTGATGTTGAACCTGCCAACTAATTCTATCCACTTGCCTGGGCTTCTGAAGGACCAGGATGCTAGAGTAAGCCCCTGTGACCAGCCTGTGGTTGTCGTGGTGGTGGTGGTTGGTATTATTTTTCTGAGTCAGAGTCCTACTCTGTCACACAGGCTGTAGTACAGGGGCCCACTCTTGGCCACAAGGACCTCGGATGGCTGGGCTCCAGTGATCCTTCCGCTGCAGCCTCCCGAGTGGCCGGGATGACAGGCTTGTGCCACCATGCTGGGCTCATTTTTTGGCTTGGCTTCATGTAGAGGCGCAGTCTTGGTAAGGAGCCCAGGCTTGTCTTGAACCCAGGGGCTCAGGTCATCTTCTCACCTCAGCCTCCAAGGGCCCTGGGATGACAGGTGTGATCTCTGCACCTGGCCTCCACACCCGTCTTGGGGCCCTGCCATGAGGTTTGCTCCCTTCGATGACCAAGGACCCCAGAGAGGACAGCTGGAATCACCCACAAGACCCTCCCTGGGGGAGGGTCTAGCTCAGGGGTGTGTCTCTGCTGAGGCACCACCCCTTTGCCCACTTCATTCCCCAGGGTGGAACCACTAGCATCCCCCAGGTTCCACCTCAGAAAAAGGGAGGGTATGACCCTGAAACCTTCAGGGGAGCAAGGACAGTTGGGTGACTCATCCTTGTCTCCTTGACAATCAGGGAGACCGAGACGGGATGATAGCTGGAACCTATAAGCTTGAGACCAGGCTGGTCACCATAGCAAGCACCCAACACAACCCCAAGCAAAACACAGAAAACATTGGTTGAGGGCAGTCCTTGGCAGGAGGATCACCTCCGGCCCAAAGTTGAAGACCAGGCAGGAAGACCAGCATGTTGACCAAATGGAAAGTCAGTGATCACAGCAGTTTGGGAGGCATAAGCTGAGCGGATGGTCAGAGTTGAGTGGTTTGATAACAACCTGGGCAA
>NW_007080200.1:0-865 GCF_000164805.1 Carlito syrichta | reverse complement strand
AGACCTGCCTGGGCACTTCGACAAGACTTCGTCTCTACCTCCATCCCAAACGAGCTGGGCATGGTGGCACGGGTCTGTTGTTCTGGATCCTCAGAAGGCCAGAGAATGGTTCACCGGAGCCCAGTGTGCCGAAGTTGCAGTGGCTGGAAGCGAGGCACCACCCTCCAGCCTGGGCGACAGAGTGAGACACCCACTCAAAAAAAATGTAAAAGGAAAAAAAAGAAGAACATTCATTTGTGTATGGAATTGGGATCATCATGAACAGACAGAGATCATTTGGGAAGGAGGCCCCAGCCTTGGGCCTAATGTTGCCAAAACACAGTGGATCGGCAGAAAATCAGACTGTGGCTTTGGGAGGCCAAGGTGGGGGAACACTGGAGCATGGGAGTTGGAGACCAGCCTGGGACACTTGGCGGGACCTCATCAATTTCCATAATGCAAACACTGGGGTCACGTATGGGGGCATCCGTGGTCCCGGCTAAACAGGATGCGGTGGCCTCCATCCGGGGACATTCCTTTGCATTGCCCCTGCTGACAGAACGTGCAAGTCCAGGCCAGACACCGTGGCTCATGGCAATCAGCCCCGCACCCTGTGAGGCTGAAACAGGAGGTTGCCTGTGTCCAGGGCTTGGAGACCAGTCCTGTGATGTCGCCAGACCTCATCTCGGAGAGGCACCCAAAATCGAGTCAGGTGTGGTCGTCCCCGGAGTCCTGGGTGCTTGGGACCGAGTCAGAAAGACCTCTCAAGTCCCACATGTTGAGGCCTGGGGAGCCACGATCATGCTGCTGCACCCAGCCCAGGCGACAGAGACTCTGGCAACAAAAAAGATGCTTCTCACGTGCATCACAACCTGCGTCCACTGCT
>NW_007080199.1:0-606 GCF_000164805.1 Carlito syrichta | reverse complement strand
GCGGGTCTTGAACCCGCGGGCTCAGGCAGTCCATTCACCTCAGCCTCCCAAAGGCGCAGGATTACAGGCTGAGCCACCGAGCCCGGCCATGCACACAATTTTTAACCATCTCACCCCTTCTCACAGCCCAGTAGCACTAGGGACATGCACAGTGCCGGGCAGCCATCACCACCATCCTTCTCTAGGACGTTCTCATCTTCCCAGACCGAAACTCTGTCCCCGTCAGACACTCACCCCCCTTCCTCTCCCGCTCCCCGGCACCTGCCACCCTACCCTTTGTGTCCTGTCTGGGGAGCGTCATCCGTGACTGGCCTCTCTCGGCGTCAGGGCCACAAGGCTCATCCACGTTGTAGCGAGTGTCAGACTTGACTTCCTTTCATTGATCTATTTATTCTTTTTTGAGTCTGAGTCTCCCTCTGTCGCCCAGGCTGGAGTGCAGCGGCACGCTCACGGCCTCCACTAACCTCGACCAGCTGGGCTCAGGCAATCCTTCCGCCTCAGCCTTCCGAGTAGCTGGAACCACAGATACACGCCACCACGCCCGCCTAATTTTTCTTCTTTTTTTTTTTTTTGAGTTGGAGTCTCACTCTGTCGCCCAGACTGGAG
>NW_007080198.1:0-894 GCF_000164805.1 Carlito syrichta | reverse complement strand
TGAGGCGGAAGGATCGCCGGACCCCAGCAATCGCCGGAGCCCAGCAGGTCGAGGCTGCGGTGGCCGGGATCGGGAGCGGCCACTGCACTCCAGTCTGGGCGGCCGAGTGAGACTCCAACTCAAAAATAAATAAATAAATAAAAACATTAGCCCGGCATGGTGGCATGCACCTGTAGTTCCAGCTATTTGGAAGGGTGAGGGGGAAGGATCACTTGAGCCCGACAGGTCGAGGCTGCAGTGACTGTGAGTGTGCTACTGCACTCCAGCTTGGGCAACAGAGAGACTCTGACTCAAAAAAAGAAAAGAGAAGAAAAGCTGTCAGGAGTGGTGGCTTACACCCATAATACCAGCTAATTGGAGGCTAAATTGGGAGGGTCGCATGAGCTCAGGAGTTTGAGACTAGCCTGGGCAACATAGCAAGATCCTGAGATCCCATCTCAAAAGAGGGAGAGGGAGAGACAGAGAGAGAGAGAGGGAGAGAGAGGATTTAAGCTACCCTTTGAGCTTGAATTGTAATGATTGCCAAAACCTCCTTTTGTTTTGAGAAGATAATAGCATACTTCCAAATTGCCTCCCCACAGTGACTGAAGCTGGCTTTGGTGCTGACATCGGAATGGAGAAATTCTTCAACATCAAGTGCCGAGCTTCCGGCTTGGTGCCCAACGTGGTGGTGTTGGTGGCGACGGTGCGAGCCCTGAAGATGCACGGAGGCGGCCCGAGTGTGAGTGCCCAGACTGCCTATCTAGTAAAAAAGTTTTTAATGAAGATATTGCAGAAGTTAGCATTGGAAGCATTCCCGCCTGCTTCTTGAATATACTCTTCTAGCATGTCTTCTTTTTTTTTTTGAGTTGGAGTCTCACTCTGTCACCCAGACTGGAGTATAGTGGCCGCTCC
>NW_007080197.1:1522-2472 GCF_000164805.1 Carlito syrichta | reverse complement strand
GGAGGCTGAGGCGAGTGGCTTGCCTGAGCCCGCAGGTTCGAGACCCACCTGGGCAACTTGGCAAGACCTCATCTTTACAATAAATCAAAAATTAGCCAAGCGTGGTAGCGCGCGCCTGTAGTTCCAGCTACTTGGAAGGCTGAGGTGGAAGGATCGCCGGAGCCCAGCAGGTCGAGGCTGCAGGGGCTGGGAGCAACCACTGCACTCCAGTCTGGGGGACAGAGTGAGACTCCAACTCAAAAAAAAAAGATATGGCATCTCTATACAGTAAAATATTACTCAGCCATAAAAAGGAATGGAGCTCTGATCCACACTACAATGGGAATGAACTTGGAAAATATGATGCTGAGTGACAGAAGCCAGACTCAGAAGGTCACATAGTGTCTGAATCCATTTATACAAAATGTCCAGAAAAGGCAAATCCATAGAGACAGGAAGCCTATCGGTGGTTGCCAGGGAGAGAGGGAGGGGATGGAAAGAGTGACTGCTAATGGGGACAGGTTTCCTTTAGGGGTGATGAAAATGTTCTGGAACTAGATAGAGGTGATGGTTACACAACACAGTGAGTGTACTATGTGTCATTACATTTTTTTAAAAATCTCCTCTCCCTTATATCATTACATTTTAAATGGTTAATTTAGGCTAGGTGTGGTGGCCTATGCCAGTGCTTGGGGAGGTCGAGGCAAGAGGATCACTTGAAGCAAGGAGTCCAAGACCAGCCTTGGACAACATAATAAAATTTTTGAAAAATTAACCAGGCATGGTAGAGCACACCTGTAGTCCTAGCTAATCCAGGAGGCTAAGGCAGGAGAATTGCTTGAGCCCAGAAGTTAGAGCCTGCAGTGAGCTATGACCACACAGCTATACTCCAACCAGGGCAACAAAGCCAGACCTTGTCTCTAAAATTAATTAATTACATGGTGAATTTTTTTTTTTTTTTTTTTTTGGTC
>NW_007080197.1:0-543 GCF_000164805.1 Carlito syrichta | reverse complement strand
AATGGGCCACCTGAGACCCAGTCCCCATCACTACACAATAAGTCCATGAACGAACATGCATGTGTACCCCCAAATCTAAAATAAAGATGGGGTTAGCCAGGTGTGGTGGTACACACCTGTAGTTTCAGCTACTTGGAAGGCTAAGGCAGAAGGATTGCCTGAGCCCAGCAGGTCAAGGCCGCGGTGGCTGTGAGCATGCCGCTGCACTCCGGCCTGGGTGACAGAGTGAGACGCCAACTCAAAAAATAAAATAAAATAAAATAAAATAAAATAAAATAAAATAAAATAAAGATGGGGGGAAATTCACTAGTTGACTGCACAACCCAAAGAGTGGATTCTAATGCAAACTATGGAGTTTAGTTAATCATAACAAGTATTCTCAATATTGGTTCATTAATTGTTACAAATATATCACACTAATGCAAGATGTTAATATTGGGGTAACTGTAGGGGAGATGAGGGGGTTTGTGAGCACTCTCTGTACTTTCTGTGCAAACTTTCTGTAAGCCTAAGACTGCTCTAAAAATAAAGTCTATTTAAAAA
>NW_007080196.1:40466-47645 GCF_000164805.1 Carlito syrichta | reverse complement strand
AAAAAAAAAAAAAAGAAAAAAAGAAAATGGGCTGGGGAATTCAGCAGCTCGAGAATATCAGGACCCAGCTTCCTTCCACATTTCAGTCCCGTTGTTGTCCTGCCTCCCCACACCCCAGGGCTGCCTTCATCCCAGGGTCCTGGGCATGCAGCTCTTTTTAAAACAGGAGACTCTTTCCCAGAAGCCCGCAGCAGACCTGTCCCGTCTTCTCATCGTCCATTCCCAAGTCAGTCACTGGCAAGTAGAAACAGCTGAAATAGCTGTAGGGGTACCACACTATGCTCTCCCCCAGGCCCCCAGCCTTGGGCTTCCCCTAACAGCCCAGTGCCTGCTCCAGGCAGAATTTTGTCGGCCAGGACTGTGGGCCAGGAGAGGTGGCCCTGGAAGAGGCAGCTGGGGTCCGCAGCCACCAGATTCATGTGAGTTTGGACATTTGTGTGCCTGAGTGTGGTAGTCGGGGCAGTGTGGCCTGTGCAGAGCAGATGGCTAGCTCTGGTCCACAGAGGGGGAGGTGAATATGTACAGCCCTCAGGGCCTGGCCCAGTGTCCCACACCTCCCTCTGCTGAGATTCCTGCCTTCCCCCCAAAGTGACCGAGGTCTGCTGCTCTGGGACCGGCAGGGAAGGACTGGTGGGTAAAGTGAAGTGGCAGGAGCCTTCAGAGACAGCAGCTGTACCGCCTGAGGACCGGGAGCTGCGTGGAATGGGGTTGCTGGGCACAGTGGGGTGTACTCCCTCAGCTTCGGGAGGGTGGGTGTGGGATGGTGCTGCCGCCAATGTGTCCTGGAGGGAGGATGGCCAAGAGGACCTTAGGAAACACACGCCTGCCGCCTCACTGAAGGGGTCTCATGAGGGAGCAGGGTGGCCAGCAGGCATCCCCATAAATGGGAGAAGCTAGATGTCCAAAGGTCTCACCCTAGCTGATGTGGGGAAGGAGGACCTCGTCTGGGTAAGGACATGTTGCCTGCCTGAATACAAGAGTCAGGTAGCCTTGCCAGCTCGGAATAGACAAGCCTCTTGAAAGTGCTACAGGGGAGGAACAGAAAGAGCTTTTAACTAGAAAGATCAGTTCAGAATAGAGAGGACAGCCCGGAGGGCATCTGCACCTTGCCTGGGGACACAGGGAGAACTGGGCTGCTTCCCTTCCACCTGGCTTTGGGAGATGGAACTTTAAAGGGGAAAAACTAGTGTGGAGAGTGGCTAGTTGAGCCCAAGGTGAGGAACAAATGCCCAGAGCATTCTGAGTGCCTTTAAATTGGCTCATCTCCTGGCTGGTCTTGGGAGCCCCATGAGGGCAGGCACCGTGCCCGGCACATGCAGAGGACTGCATGCATCCCATGGCCCTGTGGCTAGAGGAGCCCTAGAGCCTCTCCAATGGGTGAGCATCCAGAAAGGAGGAGCGGGGTCAGAAGCAAAGATGGGGAGTTCTGGCCCCGGGGGAGTCGCCAAACCACATTCTGTGCACCTGTGGAAGACGCAATGGCTACCACAACAGGGTGGGCCAGCCAGGCTGCAGGAGGAGGGCTGGTGGTTGTCACTGGCTGCCCCCTGTGCAGCAGGAGAGATGACACTGGTCCCTGAGAAATGAGCTAGACCTGACTGCAGGGAGGACCCATGATGTCCCCCGGGGCCATGCTTTTCATTTGATCAAGGCCATTCAGTCCTTACCTAATAGCTAAGCCAGCCCAAAAGGATTATGAGAACAAAACTTGGTCTGTGTGGCCCTCACCTAGGGGTCTCAAAGCCGAGTGTGCAGTCACCTGGGGCGCCTGCTTAGAATGTACCTTCCTGAGCTCACCCCAGAGATGGATTCTGGAGGGAGCCCAGGAATCTGCATCGGCAACGCATGCCACATGTTGTCCCCCCCACCCAAGGTGATGCTGGTAGCTCTGTGGAGACCCCAGCTTCAGGGGACAAGCCTCCAAGGCCAGCAGAGACATAGGGAGTCTACTGGAGGTGGGGAAGAGGGTGGGGGGGCTAGGTCTGACCACCAGAGCTGACCAGTGAGTGTAGGACGCGTCATGAAGGGGTTGGTATTCGCGTTACCAACATGGGGTGACTCAGAGCTGGAGGACTGTTTGCTGGAATGCAGTGGGGCTAGGGGCAAGAAGCGCCTTCTCCCCAGATTTCCGGGTGGGGGTTCTTTGAATTGCTTCCCAGGTAGGACAAGCTCCTTCCTCCATGGCCACACTGCTAAGGCTTGCCTGCTGGCTAGTTGAGACCAAGAGCCACCCACCCCCACACTCACCTCTGGCTCCGGAGGGCACCCACCCCTGCTCCAGCTAACGTTTCACTTCTTCTCCCCCCCTCCCTGCCCTCCCCTCCCCACCTCTCCATCTGCCTGTCCTGGGCACGGTCTCTCTTGTGCTTCTGGTCTCTCTTCCGCCTTCTCTGTCTCCTCTCAGTGACTGTGGACCTCCCCTCGCCAAGGCTCCCCAGACCCTGTAGTCCAGCCTCGCACCCCTCCGCACAGGTCCTTTCTGCCCCTGCTGCGCCCCCTCCCAGTGCAGGGGCCACTCTCCAGATGCCCCTCTGGTGTCTTCCTTGGGCGGCTAATTTTCCTTGGATCTGTGGAGGCTTTCCATTTTTTAAAGCTTCAGCTGGGGGCCAGCATGAAGGCTCTCCCTTGCGCTCTCTGACCCCTGACCCCTGTTTTTGTTCCAGGCCACTAAACCATCTAAAGAGATGAGCGGGTCCAATGAGACCTCGAGCCCCGTCTCAGAAAAGCCTTCGGCTTCCAGAACCTCTATCCCTGTATTGACTTCCTTTGGGGCAAGGAATTCTTCCATCTCCTTCTAGAAGGCCCCGCACACCTCCACCTTCTCATTCCCCGCCCCCTCCCTCACTCCCGCCATTTCTCGCCCTCCCTTCCTCCCTCCCGTCCCTCCCCTCCCCCACCCCGCCCTCCAGACACCTGAGGGCTTTGCCCTTCAGAGGAAGGTGTGCGCCCCCCTCGGCTCCCAGTACCCACCCCTGTTGGTGTTTTTGGTTTTTTAAACGATTCGCTTTTAATTATCTTTTTTTAAACAGTACAACCAAAAACCAAACACACCACCTTCCCTCGACTTCCTCTTCCAAGATGGCCGCCCGCCGGCCGCTTCCTGTCACGTCTCTCTCCCTTTTCTCTTTCGCCCATCTTCCTCCCAAGCCCGTCCTGACATTCCCACGCCTCCCTTCCCACCTACCCCGCTCCCCAAGAATACTCCAAACAAACTGAGCCACGGAGACTTGGAGCAGCGAGAGAGCCCTCTCCCCTCAGCTCGGTACCTTCCTGGAGGGACACGTGGACGTCGCGCCAACCCAACGTCAGGCTGGAGGATGGCACAGGCAGCCGGTCCGGAGACGCCCCGCGCCCCGCCGGAGCGCTCGCCCCCTCCCACTCGCGCCCCAGCGGACCAGACTCGAGACAGACGGGCTGGAGATGGAGATGGAGGCCGGTGCTGGAGAGGCCTCAGGGCGGGTGGAGGCCCTGGAGCCTGTCCCCGGGGAGCGGAGGAAGGAGCCCGTCGGCCCGCTGGCTGCGGAGCGCGGGCCTCGCCGGCGGCCTGATGCCAGGATGCTGCCTTGGGAGAGGGCGGCCCAGGAGGGGCAGACGGTACTTTTAGTTTCCTCATTTAGCACTTTAAACGGCTTTAACTTATTTAATGGGGGTGGGTGGGAGGAATGAGAGGCCTGGAGAATTGGGTCTGAGGCCTGGAGGCAGCGTGGGTCTGGCCGGGAGGGACGGAGAGGGGACAGTTGGGGGCAGCGAGGACGGCTCTGAGCCCGCCGGTGGGGTGACTCCATTGCGAGCGTCCTCTTTGCGCTCTGAGGGTTTTCGGGGATGGGCAGGATGTGGCTTTGACAGGGTGACGGGGTGCCCCTGGTGAGATGTCTGACGCCAGTGCCCCGGCCTGCAGATGCCCTGTCCGGCCCTGCTGAGGCCGTCGGTGGGAGGGCGGGCGCTGGCTTTGGCCGGGTCCAGGGGGAAGAGGGAGGCCAAGTTTGGCTCTCTCTCCTGGCCCCCCAACAAGGAGATGGGAGAGGAGGAGGGGGATGGTGGGGGATTCCGGTTTGGAGCACAGAGTAGAGGAAGCACAGGGGAGGGAAACCGGAACAAGAACCCCCAGAAAGCACAGAAAGGAGGAGCCACCGGAGGGGGCAGAGCCGCAAGCCCCCCTCCCCCGGGGCCTGGCGGGGTGGCTGTCGGAGGTGTGGGAGGAAGGGGAGGCTGGGTTGTGTTTCTTCATTTCTTTTTTGTTTTTGCTTTTGTTGGTTCATCCTTGTTTTCTAGCTTTGGATCATTTTTGTACCAAGGCACGCAAGCCTTTTTGAAAAATAACAAAAGAAGAGGAAAAAAAAAAAACCCCTGGAAAATAGAAAAAAAAAGGACCTCATAAATGATGCAATTACTTTTAATTGCAGGCAACTCTTTACATTTAAGTGAAGTGTCTTAACATTTTATATTGTTTTAAAAATATATTTACATATTATATATATATAATATACGTAATATAAATATATATAAATATTTAAAAAAGAAAAAAAAAGCCACAGCACTCTCTCCCCTGCCGCTGTTTTGGCGGGGGAGGGGGGCTGGGGGGGCGGGCACATCAACCTGGCTTCTGTGGTCCAGTGACACAGTTTGGTTTGGTTTGGCTGTACAGAGACCCCCTGACTGGGGGGAGGAGGGGGGAGTGGTGCCCCCTCCCCGCTCCGCTCCATGACTGCTTGCTTCTCTGCGCTTGCCCCCACCTGCCACCCTTAGCCCTGTGACCGGAATGTGTGCCCCAGCGTCATTGTCCTGAGTTGAATGTCCCTTTGTGGGGGGGAGGGGGGCTGGGGACAGTGTCCATACATGAAGGGGCAGGAGGAGGGAGCCGTGCACCCTGCTCCGCCCACTCACTGTGGTTCCTGCACATTCACGGACTGGGAGGCATCTGCGTAGGGGCGTGTGCCGTTGCGCGTGTGTGTGCACAGGTGCATGGGACCCGCGTCCACAGGCACGGCCTAGCCCGCGTATGGGGAGGCGTGTGCACAGAGGTGCATACAACCTGTGTGGGCATTGGCACGTGCCCACCCGTGTGTGATGCGTGTGCTGGTGTGTCTGGCTGCAAGAGGCTTGTCTGCCTGGGCCCCATGAATGTGGACGGTGGCGTCGACGTGGAGGTGCGTGCGATCTGAGTCTTCCGGTGCGTGTGCGCACGGGTGTGTGCCGGTGCAGCCCCGTGTGTGTGTGTGTGTGTGTGTGTGTGTGTGTGTGTGTGTGTGTGTGTGTGTGTTTCCGTCCCACCATCCCCGCCCCACTCACTCCGGCTCCCTCCCAGGCCCCTCCCCGCTGGCCCCTTGGCCACAGCACGTGATGCCCCCCCAGCTGCATGCGCCTCGCTGCTCTGTCCATCAGTGTGTGCTTGACCAGAGAAAACTAAGATGTCTGGGGGGACCCCTGTACTCGGTCCCTCTGGCCCCCGCCCACTGTGCTGTGTTACTCGCATGGGGGGCTTCTCTCCTGCCCCTTCCACAATATGCTGTTTCCCCAGGAGCCTCAGGCCCCAAGCTTTGAGTGGGGACCCAGTCGGGCCCCCCAGGCGAGCCCTGGCTCCACACCCCGCCCGTCCACCCCGTAGGGCCCATGTTGGTGTAGCAGTGATGGCTTCTGTGGATATTCCGTGACCTCTGTCGGTGTAACTTGACAATTTCTAAATGGAAAGGGTTGCTGTGTTTTTTCTGTCTCTTTTTTAATGTCCTTTTTTCTTCGCCCACCTCCCTGCTCTCTTTCCTTTTTGGTTTTTCTAGCCAAGTGTTTGGGGCTTTAATAAAACGTGTTTCTTTTTCCTCTCCTGGATGTCCTTCCTCCGGGCTGCTGTCTCATTCTTTCTCAGCTTCACCCTGGAGGGCCTGGGATGGAGGGGGTGGAGGCTGAATCCCTGATAGCCCAGGCCCCTGCCGCTTCAGCAGGCAGAGTATGAAGTGAGGAGTAGACCCAGGCCCCGGGGGCTGGCACTGGCTGAGCGCCTGAGAACACCAGCACCATCCAGGGCGCTGGCAAGCAGCATCATAGGCTCTCCTGGGGCCGGCTCTCAGCTTGGTTCCAGGAGAGATGCCCCATCCAGCCCTCACGCCCATCGGCCAGGTGGCTATGGGCACTGCCTGCACCCGTGAGGCACAAAGCCAGGGCTCAGCGATGTTGAGTCAGAGCCACGCAACCACGTTGTAGATTCAGGATTTGAATCAAGCTCTGCCTGACCTCAAAGCCATTGCCTGCCCTCCCAACTGAGTAGGGGTGACAGTTGCCACAAGCGCCCTGGCCTGGGGCTCAGCTTCCTGCCCTCTGGTGGGATAACCCTTGGTGCTATCCACACATTTTTCCTGGAATAGTAACTTTCAAACTCGCAAAACTGTAACAGTACAAAACCACTTGACATCTCAATGCTTTAGATGGGTACACACACGTACAAACACTGGTAACGAAATGAGATGGTACCTACTACATGCGAAGCACCATTGAGTGGGCCACATACCCTGATTGGGTTTTTCCATTTTTTTCTGGAATTCTGAAGGCTGTGTTGTGTTCCAGCAAGTTTTATGTGTTCTTGAGACTGCCCTTCCTAGTGTCCTCCCACTTGGCCTGAGGCCTGGGGTGTTACTGAATCTCTTCTACCTTCTCCTCCCCTGACACCATCACTCATATTCCGTAAGTTAATGGCACGGCACCCTGGGGCCACAACCTTCCAGTCATTGCTGGAGCCCCAGGTGCCCTTTCTTCTTCTAAAGGCATCTTTGCGGCAGCTCACACCTGTATTCCCAATCAGTACTTTGGGAATCCAAGGCAGAAGGATTGCTTGAGGCCAGGAGTTCGGGACCAGCCTGGGCAACACAGTGAGACCCCATCTCTAAGAAAAAATTTTAAATGAGCCATAGGTGGTATGTGAGGAGGCTGAGGCAGGAGGATGGCTTGAGCCCGGGAGTTTGAGGCTGCAGTGAACTATGATAGTGTCTCTGCACTCTAGCCTGGGTGACAGAGTGAGACCCTGTCTCTAAAAAACAAAAAATAAATGGAAAAAACAAAGGCATCTTTGGAGACAGAGGTTGGGACTCTGCCCAGAGTCAGCAAAGCATGCCCCTCCACGAGTCACCCACCCACCAAGACCCAGTAGCCCTGAGACGCAGCCAGCCCTCATCCTTTTTTTTTTTTTTTTGA
>NW_007080196.1:31900-40431 GCF_000164805.1 Carlito syrichta | reverse complement strand
TGCCTGACTAATTTTTTGATTTATTGTAGAGATGAGGTCTCACCAAGTTGCCCAGACTGGACTCAAACCCGTGGGCTCTGGCCATTCTCTCGCCTCACCTCCCAAAGTGCTGGGATTGCAGGTGTGAGCCACTGGGCCCAGCTGCCAGCCCTCATCTACCCGTAGACCATCCCTGTGACCTCTCACAACGTCATCCATCATGCTGGCCACCTCCCATTCTATGCCCAGAAAATGGGGAGCACAGAAAGCTACTGACAGTTCAAGATCAAGTCACCAACAGAACCCTCGACTGCGTGCCAGGAGCGATGCTGGGCGCTCAGTCTTCCTCCAGGTGTCTACCAAGTGCCCAAGCTTTGTGGGGCGCTGCTTGTCTGCTCCCCAGGCAGGAAGAGACCGGAACAGTCAGAAGGCAAAACGTGCCTGAACCAAACCATGATGGGCTTGCAGAGGGGCACAAGGAAAGAAGCCTGAGGCAGTTGTGGGGGAATGGGGCGCATCTGAGAGATCTTGATGAGGAGTGAGCGTTGGGGGAGCTGGTGGCTGAGAGTCCCAGGCAGAAGGCCCTGGGGTGGGATGAAATCTGTGGGTTCTGCCAGGTGTGGTGGCTCACGCCTGTCATCCCAGCACTTTAGGAGACGGAGGAGAGAGGATTGCCTGAGTCCAGCGGTTCAAGACCAGACTAGGCAACTTGGACCGACCTTGTCTTTACAGTAAGTCAAAGAATTAGCCAGGCATGATGGCGCACACCTGTGGTTCCAGCTACTTGGAAAGCTGAGATGGAAGGATCTCCTGAGCCCAGCAGGTTGAGGCTGCGGTAGCCGTGAGTGTGTCACTGCACTCCAGCCTGGGTGACAGAGTGAGACTCCTACTGGGTGACAGGGTGAGACTCCACCCTGGGTGGCAGAGTGTGACTCCTACTCGAAAAAAAAAAAAATCTGTGTGTTCTGGAAAATGAGGGACATCCAGGGAGAGGGAGGAGGGCAAGGGCTGGAGGGGTGGGCAGAAGCCCTATGGAAAAGTCTTCCAGGCTGCAGTAAGGAAGGTACCAGGGAAAACAGTGGGAGGGTATCAAGTAGCACAGTATCTTGTGGTGCGCACCTGTAGTCCCAGCAACTTGGGTGGCTGAGGCAGGGGGATCACTTGAGCACAGGAGGTTGAAGCTGCTGTGAGCTGTGGTCCCACCACTGCACTCCAGCCGGGGTGACAGAGTGAGACCCCCAACTCAAAAATAAAAGTGATTTCTGACTGTGGTGTGGTCCAGAGTGAGTGCAGAGTGATCCTTTAGGGCCAGAGACAGTTGCCTGGACTTCCTCAAGCCAAACAACCCCAAGGCTGAAGGAAGGGGAAACTGAGTCCCAAAGACTTTGTAGCTGTGACGTGATGGAGCCAGAATCGAAACCCAGGACTCGCCCTCCCAGTAGCCATGCTTTGAAATGCTTGATCATGCTACTCGTACCAGTTATGGGGTGTTTGCTTCATCTTGTAACAAACTGGCAGTGGGTGTCATGACCTCCATGTCACAGGTGAGGAGGGTTGACTCGAGCAAAGCCAGGCTTTGAGTGGCACCCGCCTGGCTCCAGAGCTGGGCTTAAATGGAGAGGGAAGAGGAGCTTGACAAGCAGTGACAGTCACCCTTGCCCTCACTGTCTGCACACCTCCTCTGGGTCCCCGGGATGTTTTCTTCCTGTTGATCTTTGTGTGACTTAAGCAAGCCCCAAGCTCGCACAAGACTGAACACTATCCATAGGGTGGGGGTTTCAGGCCGGTGGCCTCTGTGCCCCTTCACTGATAACAGCTTCCTGGAAGCTCACTGGCTCTATCCCCCTGCCCCAAGCCCTTGTCCCAGAAATCTTCGCTCTCATCCTCAGGCACTGCTTCTGCTCAGAGCAACAATCATGGCTCCTCTCCACACCCATTCTAGAATGGTGGAGAAAAATCTGTTCCTTCTACTTGGACCCTCAGAGACTTGAGGTTTTCCCCAGAAAAATGTTTCCCATGAAACATATCAAATCCCAATGAACAGGTGGAGCAAGTTTGTTGTTGTTATTTGTTTTGATTTTTTTAGTTGGGATCCCATTCTGTCGCTCAGACTGGAGTGCAGTAGCATGATCACGATGATCACAGCTCACTGCAGCCTCCACTTCCCGGGCTCAGACTATTCTTCCACCTCAGCCTCCAGAGTAGCTGGGAGTACAGGTATGCAGCACCATGCCAGGCTAGGATTTTTTTTCTCTTTTTTATTTTTTTTAGTTGGAGTTTCTCTCTGTCACCCAGGCTGGAGTGCAGTAGAACGCTCATGGCCACCGCAGCCTCGACCTGTTGGGCTCAGGCAATCCTTCTGCCTCAGCCTTCCAAGCAGCTGGAACTACAGGCATGCACAACCACGCCTGGCTAATTTTTTACTTATTGTAGAGATGAGGTCTTGCCAAGTTGCCCATGTTGGTCTCAGACCCACAGGCTCAGGCAGTCCTCTCACCCAGGCCTCCCAAAGTGCTGGCCACTGTGCCTGGCTCTCTTTATTTTTTGATGACAACAAATATATAGTAAAACTGGGATCTTGCTATGTAGCCCAGGCCAGTCTTGAACTCCTCAAGTGATCCTCCTGCCTCAGCCTCCCAAAGTGCTAGTGATACAGATTTTTCAGGTCAGTCTGGGCTTCGAGAGTGTCAGCTCAGTGGGTTGGCCAGCCGAGCCCCAGAGAGGGTCAGCTCAATGGGCTGGGAAGCCCAGCCCCAGGAATGTTGGCTCTAATAGGCTGGTAAGTCAAGCCCTGAGTGTGTTGCAGCTCCAGGAAGTGTCTCAGCGTCAGAGTTTCGCCTTCTACTGGCAGCTTTCCCAGTTTAGCCAGCTTCATCGGCTGGCAAGCCAGCCTCGGGCCTGCATGGCTCTTCAGCTCTATCTTCTGCAGCTCTTCTGGCTGGGGTTCTTGTCTCGTGCCTAGAAGTAATGAGGGACACAGCCAGAAAGTTGAGAAAGTTGGATTTATTGAGAGGACAGAAAAGCTCCCAGAGTGGGAGGAGCCCCGAGGGGGTTGCCTAATTTTTTGATTGTTTTTGTAGAGACAAGGCTCAAGCCCTCCTCCTGCCTTGGCCTCCCAAAGAGCTAGGATTACAGGCATGACCCACTGCACCTGGCCAGGGCAAGTTTTAGAGTGCAGTTTGTTGTTTGTTACAGCTTTATTATGATCTATTTCACAAACCATGAAACTCACCCAATTAAAGTCTACAGTATAGTGATTTTAGTAGACTCGTGGATATGTGCAACCACCACCACCATCTAATTTTAGAATATTCTTAACGCTCCCCAAAGGAAACCCTGACCCATTAACAGTCATTCCCATTCCTGAATCCTGCTCTCTGCCCCCCACCTCCTCCCACCCTAAGTAATCACTAATCTGCTTTGCCCATTCTGGGTATTTCATGCAATTGACATTATGCATGTAGTCTTTAGTGACTGGCTTCTTTCTAGCATAATATATTCAAAGGTCATTGTGCTGTACCTATCAGCACTTCATTTCTTTTTAGAACTGAATGCTTTTTCATAGTAGGGTGGTTCATCCACTGATGAACACTTAGGTTGTTTGTGAACATCCATGTACAAGTTTTTTTGTGTGTGTGTGGACACACAGTCCAGTTTTCTTGGGTATATCCCAAGGAGTGGAATTGCTGGGTTTTGTGGTAGTTTTAGGTATAACATTTTGAGGAACTGCCAAATTGTTTTCCAAGGCAACTGCCCCATTTTACATTCCCAGCAGCCATGTGTAACAGTTTTGGTTTCTCTGATTTCTCCACATTCTTGTCAGCACTTGTTATTGTCTGCCTTCCTAATGTGTGTGATTTTGATTTGCAATCCCCTGATGACTAATGGCGTTGAATCTCTTGTTATGTGTTTATTGGCCATTTGCATACATCTCTGGAGAAATACCTATTAAAATTCTTTGCCTATTTTTAAATTGGGTTGTTTCTTTTTGAGGTGTTTTTCTTTTTCTTTTCTTTTCTTTTTTTTGGACAGAGACAGAATCTCACTCTGTTGCCCAGGCTGGAGTACAGTGGTGAGAGCATAGCCCATGGCAGCCTCAGCATCCCGAATAACTAGGACTACAGGCTTGGCTTGCCTTATCTTTTTGGTTTTTTGCTTGTTTGTTTGTTTGTTCAGGCTAGAGTGCAGTGACATAATCACAGCTCACTGCAGCCTTGACCTCCCAGGCTCAGGCAATCCTTCCACCTCCTGGCCTGTTCATCTGTATCATGAAATTTCTAATTTGTTGAATTTTGTTTTGTTTTTTTAATCATAAGAGAGCATTGAATTTTGTCAGTTGCTTTTTCTACCTCTGTTGAGATAATCATGTAATTTTTATCATTTATTCTCTGAATTTGATGTATCATATTGATTTTTTCAAGTGTTAAACCAACCTTGTATTCCTGTGATAAATCCTGGTTGGTCATGGTGTATGATCCTTTTTATGCTTCTTGACTTGGTTTGCTAGTATCTTGTTGAGGATTTTTGTGTCTATATTCCTAAAGGAGGTTGGTATTTTCTTGTGATATCTTTGTCTAGTTTTGGTAACAGGTTAATATTGACCCCATAGAATGAGTCATAGAAGCTGTGTTCCTCTTTTATTTTTTTTTTTTAAAGATTGTGAGGGATTGGTATTGTTTTCTTTTTCTTTCTTTCTTTCTTTCTTTTTTTTTTTGAGACAGGTCTCAGTCTGTCAACCAGACTGGAATACAGTGGTGCAATCATAGCTCGTTGCAGCCTTGAACTTCTGGCCTCAAGCGATCCTCCTGCCTTGGCCTCCCAAAGTGCTAGGATTACAAGCGTGAGCTACTGCACCTGGCCTCTGTTGTTAATTTCTAATTTTATTCCATTGTGATTGGAGAAGAGACTATATATTTTCTTTTTTTTTTTTTTTGAGTTGAAGTCTCACTCTGTCACCCAGACAGACTATATATTTTCAATCCTTTTAAAATTTATTAAGGTCTATTTTACGGCCTAGCACAAAGACTATCCTGGAGAATGTTCCATGGAGACATGAGAAGACTGTTTCTGCTGTTGTTGGGTGGAGTGTGTTTTAGATATCTTTTAGCTCTTGTCATAGTGTTGTTCAAGTTTTCTACTTCCTTGTTGATCTTCTGCCTAGTGTTCTATTCATTATTAAAAATGGGGCATTGAAGTTTCCAATTATTATATTGAATTGTCTAGTTTGGACCCTGTTTTAGGAGAGTATGTGTTTACAGTTATTTTATCTTCTTGACAAATTGACTTTTATCATTATAAAATGTCCTTCTTCTCTCTAGTAATCATTTTTGTCTAAAAATCTGTTTTGTCTCATACTTAACCACCCTAGTGGTTACATGGTTTCTTTTTCCATCTACTTTCAACTCTTATGCCTTTGAATCTAAAGTAAATCTCTTATAAACAGCTTGTAGTTGTTAAAATCCATTCTGCCAATTTTTCCTTTTGATTGGGGTGTTGAATCCATTCACATTCACTGTAATTACTGATAAGGTAGGATTTATGTCTGACATTTTGCTATTTTTTCATATGTCATTTTTTTTGCTCCTCTATCCCTTGATTCCTGTCTTCTTTTGTGTAATATAGATATATCCTCAAGTATCTTTTAAATCTCCTTTTTTGTTTCATTTACAATATATTTAGAGTTATTTTCTTAGTAGTTGCCTTGGAGATTAAAATTGGTGTCTTAAAACAACCTAGTTGCCATTACTCCTAACCTAATTTTAATAGTGTGTAAAGATTTTGCTCCAACATAGCTTCATCCCCTCCCCATTCTTTGTCATACAAATTATACCTTTATATGTCAACCATTTGTAATTATGCCTTTATGCAGTTGTCTTTTAAAGACAGAATTAAAAGGCCAGGCATGGTGGCTTAGGCCTGTAATTCCAGCACGTAGGGATTGTCTGAGCCTAGGGGTTCGAGACCAGCCTGGACAACTTGGTGAGACCTCGTCTCTACAATATATATAAAAAATTAGCTGGGCATGGTAGCGTGCACCTGTAGTTCTGGTTATTTGGAAGGCTGAAGCAGAAGGATTGTCAGAGATCAGCAAGTCGACACTGGGATAGCGGTGAGTGTGCCACTGCACTCCAGACAGAGTGAGACTCTGACTCAAAAAAGAAAAAAAGAATCAAAGACAAAAAAGAAAATAATTACAACAAAAATGTTTATACTGTCTTTCATCATACCTTCACCACCTTACTTATGCTCTTTACTGATCTGGGTACATTCAAATTACCATCTAGAGCGCTTTTCTTTCAGCCTGAAGGCTCCCTTTAGTATTTCTTAAATGGCAGGTTGGCTAGCAATGAATTTTCTTATTCTTTATCTAGAGATGTCATCATTTATCCTTTACTTTTGAAACAGAACACAGGGTTTTGACTAGTCTCACCCTAACCCTACTACAGTCTGGGGAAGGTGGCCTGATGGGCCAGAAGCCCCATCTGTGTGTCCTTTCTCTGGACTTCAACGTATCCTGGCACCATCACTTACAGGCTTTGTGACCTTGGGCAAGTTATGTCACTTCCTGAGCCTCAGTTTCAGCACATATAAAATGGAGAAAACAGTGGTGCTCTGCTCAAAAAGGTGCTGGACTTAAGATGCATGAAGCCCTTGGAGCTGGTGCCAAGCCTACAGTGACACTGGCTGTGAGCACAGTAGCCCAGCAAAAACAGCCTGCAGAGGGGAGGGCATGGGGTGAGCAGCTGGGCTCCCCCAGCTCCAGGGCTCCTGGGTGCTCTTCATGAATGTCACTCGCTCTTCCTATAGATGGATGCTGGGCTCACCAGAGGCCCACCCCAGGCTGGACGCTCACACACGTGACTAAGACAACAGGCAAAACGTATACTGTCCTTGGGCCTGGAGGGTCTGTGACAGCTGGCCCATGCCTCCTGCCTGCGGGGCAGGATCGCTGGGACCTTTTGGAGGGCCAGGCAGGCCTGGGGAAAAGGCACCAGTGCACCCACCTGGGCTCTGCAGGAATACAGGCGGGGGTGCCTAGGAACCTCCCACAACAGTGAGAGTCACCCACCCCTCCAACTCGCATGTGTCACTGTCCATGCCAGTGTCCCGGGACACTTATAAAAGGCCACCAGGAGGAAGCAGTCTGCCTGGTCCGGGTCCCAGTGCCTCCCTCCCCTGGCCCAGGTGCCTACGGTCTCCCAGCTGTCTCCTCCCTCCAAGACAAGTGAAACAGCTGACTCGCGCCTCGAGGAAGGCCGTTTATTTCCAAGATATATACTGCACTTTTAAGACAGGACTTTTCAAAAGCAGGAAGGTTTAGTTGTCGCCAGAGATGTGTCAAGGACACCGTGAAAGGAGCCATGCGGACATGGGGCGGGAGGCTTTATCCAACACGGTTACAACACTTTTGTAAATGAGCAAAACATCTTTAAAAATCCTTATAAATTCTTTATAATATGTTACACATTTAGAGACAATATTTACAGTAGAAGGCTGGGAGGGAGGAGGGAGAGACCTACTTTACAGTAAACCTTTGCATAAAACAAGGACTGATAGACGTGGCAGTGGGCTCACAACCCCACCTGGGCTTCCCTGGAATGAGCGAGGGCGTGGGGGGCCTGGTGGTCTGAAGTCTATTTACAACATGTGGGGAGAAGGGGTCTGGGTTCCGCCCATCCTGCAGGAGCAGCCCAGCTCAGACCCCAGCAATCAGTGTGTAAGAGAGACAGACACCAGAATGTTCGCTACTATCCCCTCTCTTATGGAAGGAGGGTGGGGTTCTGTGTGCCTGAGCTGTGGAAGGAGCAGGCACGCAGGAAGAACAAAAAGAGGGTGAGGGAGATACCAGCAGGGGGGATCCTGGACCCTTCCAACTTGTCTGGGGAGCAGCTAGCTCTCCCATGGTCAAAGCTGGGGGAATGGCAATTTGGAGGTTGCAAAAGGCTGGGGGCGTAGCCCTGGGGAGGGTTTCAGTCCTCGCCGGAGTGGCGGAGAGGGGATATCCTTGCGTGCACCAAAGGCAGAGAGCCCTGGGAGGGGTGGGGACAAAGGGGACAGGGGTGGCTACTGGAAACACCTTTGGACAGTGATTACACATACTCGCACACACAGGGCCCTCCCCCATGGACACCACCACCCGACCTCTCCTCTCCCCAGGCATACATACACCCCCCTTAGTTAGGAGCTAATTTCGTGGGCAAGGGGCAGAGGAAAGAAGCAAAAGGTTAGCATCACTCAGCATCTTTCCCTCAGCCCGAAATCTGGGGGTTCCCTGGGCCACGCCCCAGGGTCCCTACTTGCAGGCCCAGGAAGGCCCAGAAGGGCCCGCTGGGGCGCACACGCAGGGACACAGACCCCAGAGGCCCACCCGCTCTCCTGACCTCCCAACCGCCTTCCATTGGCTCTGTCCAGCCCCCGCCTTCCCTGCCCGCCCCCGCCAGCTCCAGCGCGCAAACTGGGGGCACCGCCTGCTGTGCCCTCCTGCCCCCATCCCTGGCACGCAGGGGCGAAAGCGGAGGGGCACAAGCCGGAGGCCTCCTGCTTCCCAGGGG
>NW_007080196.1:16742-31152 GCF_000164805.1 Carlito syrichta | reverse complement strand
GACGACCCCGGCGCCCCTCCCCCACCCAGGCCTGCTCCCCGCCCCGGGGCCCTCGTCCAGGCTCTCCGCTCTTCCCTCTGAGCTGGGGCTGGCCTCCCCTCCTCCTCGCCCACTTCCTTTCCACTTTCCGTATCCAGTGGCTGCACGCATCCTTTGAGACTCACTGTGGTAATAATAGTCTCTCAACAGTGAATGACGCTTGACAGTCAACCCGGGTCACACCCACTGTCCTGGGCAGTCGCCACCAGAGCCCCCTGCATACTCGCCCCAGAGCCCTGGGGGACCTCTCTGACCACAAGCTCCATCCCCCCTCCTCCACCTGGGTGACCTGCCTTTCCACCAGATACCGGCCGCTGGGGCAACCCACCCAAGCCCCCTTCCTCCCCTTTCCCACTGCACCCCACCCCGCCGCACCCCACCAATCCCCAACCCCATGTCAACCCAGCTGCAGGCTCAGCTACAAAAAGCCCTGTACAATCCTATGGTTTCCCATGGTTTGGACTGGACCCTCTTTGAGGGGCAGGTGCCAACCCCACATCCGGGAACTTCCTGCCCTGTGCTCACTTGAACAGCCTCACTGCTTCCCCCGCGGGTGGTTTTGGCTCTCGGCCTTCCCCACTCTCACAGCACTGCCTGGGCCCCTGTCATGGCCTCCTGGAGCCTGGTTTTCATCCTGCTTTCTGGCCTCTCTCCTCTGCCTCTTGGAAGGCTCTTCTTCCCCTTCTTCCCCCTGAAGACTCAGTGTCCCCAGGACTTTGTTGTGGGCCCTTTCTTTTCTCTTTTCATGTTCTCTGGAGAATACCATTCCCAAGCGACACTGCTCCCGGGGCCACCCTGGCCAATGCCAAGCTCTCTTCTGCGCCCCAGAACTCTGCTCCCAACTGCGAGGCCCCCTCCACAGGGGTGTCTGCAGGCACCTCCGACTCACTCACAACTCACCTGTCGGGAGCTGTGCTGTCCTGCCTACCCGCCCCCCCCACCCCACTGCTTCTATCCTGTTCCTCACCTTAAGGGAACTGTTACTCCTCTCTCTCCCCTCACCCTCAGGCAAAATAGCTCCCTAGGCCAGCTCACGTCTCGCCTCCTCAGATGCTCATTCCGCCTTCCTGTGGCCTTTCCATCCCCTCCTGTACGTCATTCTAAGGCAGGAATCGCGTTACCTCCCAACTTGCTCCCAACCTGCACGACCCCAGCCGGGTCAAGATATAGCACAGGGTCCCCAACCCGGCACACGGGGACCTTCACAAGCCGGCCCGACTTTCCCAGCCTTCCACCCTGCCTGACTGCAGCCCCAGCCAGCCTTCACGCTGGAGATCCTGCCCTGCCACCGTTCCTCTGCTGTGACTTGCACTCTTACACTGGTGGCAGCCCTGCCCACTCCACAAGGCCCAGCTCAAGCATGGCCGCCTCGAGGCCTACAGCAGCCTGTTTCCCAGCCTCCCTTTGGCTGAGCTGGGAGGTCACGACTCTATGTTCCTAGCTCTTTTCACATCATCCATGTCAAACTCCGAGTTCCTCGAGAGCCAGGGCTGTGACTGATTTGTTTCTGCAGGGCACACAGCAGGTGCTCAATAGATGTTAAATGAACAGCACATAAGTGAACAGAGTCATCTCAGCACAGGAAGCCTTGTAGAAGAGATGCTGGGACAAGTTCCCCTCCTGGTCCAGAATGACCTGCAGAGGGCCACGCTGCCCTCTGAACCCTTCTCACAAGCCACCTCCTATTTCAGCCACAGTGTAGGAATGAGTGGGGCAAAGATGTCTTCTGTGGCCAGGGGCATGCGTCTCCTGGGTCACAGCTGCCTACACCACACAGCCCTGAAAGGCGCCCTGTAGAGTTGAGCAACACGGCAGCACTGAGAACGGGGGCCAGCACTGCCCAGCAACACAGCACGTGTTCCACAAGGGCCTTTTAGACTCGGGAGTCAGTGATGGCTGAGGGCATATTAATCATCACTGAGCAGTACTCTGACAAGCCAGCCGATTATCAGCCCGAATCCCTCTGGAGAAAGGCTCTTCACTGGAGTCCTTGGGTAGGCTTCAGGGAATCCACAGACTCACTGGATTTGCTACAGGACTTTTGTATGTAGGTGTCTTTCTGGGGCAAGGGCGCACAGCTTTCTTCTGATTCTTGAAGGGGCCTGAGAAGTAACTGAGGAATCCTTGTATCCCAGTGTCTGTGGCCAATGCAGTGTTTTCATATGGCCGGTTAGTCCTCTCTCGGGGTCAGGGTCGTGGAGAGGTTACTGGGGTGAGGGTTGGGGGTCAAGGAAGCGGGGAACTTGCAGTGAGATAGATTAGGGCACCACTGGGAAACCACAGAGCCCAGGCGGGAGCCAGGCCTCTCCCTGGGCCGGCGGGGGGCTTGGGGTTTACTGCAGGCAGAACAGAGTGCCGCCCAGGGCGTGAGGGAACACCACAGAAGGTAAAAGGGGCCTCTTCCCCAAGAATTTGAAATTAAGACGAGAAGGGAGGTTGGATACTGCAGCTCATGCCTACAATTCCAGTGCTTTGGGAGATCAAAGTGGAAGGATCGTTTGAGGCCAGGAGTTCAAGACCAGCCTGGGCAGCATAGTGAAACTCCTGACTCTACAAAAAAAAAAAATTAAAAGTTAGCTGGGCATGGTGGTGTGTGCCTGTAGTCGCAGCTGCTCGGGAGGCTGAGGCAGGAGGATCGCTTGGGACCAGGAGGTCAAGTCTGCAGTGAGCTGTAATCGTGTCCCTGCACTCCAGCGACAGAGTGAGAAGACTGTCTCTTTAAAAAAATAAAAACAAGATGGTAAGGGAGGCTTCTGAGCATTAAACTGGTAGGCCACCCGCAGTGCAGCTGAGAGACGTGTGTGCCTGCCCATGCTCCCATCAGAAAGGGCCGGAACCATCCGCACCAGGAGGCGGGATCCGAGCATGGCTATGAATTCGGACACTGACACTACGTGGGCTGGAGAGGAGCACTGTTACACCTCGAGAAAGACTGGAGACAGCGGTGGCTGCATCTAGAACAATGGTTTCTGATTAGCGTGGGAGTCTGCTGGTCAAACAGAATCCTCCCTAGAAATCCAGCACGTGAAACAGAATCAAGGATGAGGCTTGGGCCTTGTCACTTGGTCCTCCTGCACACCTGTCGGTGGTGATGACCCCAAGGTGGCGCCAAGGAACCCTGTTTGACAATCACCGACTTGGAGGCAGGCAACAGAGCCAGAGGCTGGTGGCGATGAGTGTCCAGCACTGTCAGGGTTTGTCCCCACCCTCAGGAGCTCACAGTCTCCAGCGTCCCCAGCAGATGAAGCCATGGAGGCCATCTCTGCATATATTACTCAATGTCCCTGTCCCCATGGCAGTTTCTCCTTTCTATTACTGTACTTAATAGCCCGTGCCTCAGTTTCTCAGGGACTTGGCTGGCTGGTTTAGGCTCATGATCAGGATAGGTCCAGTCCTCATGCCAGAAAATCAAGAAACTCCGAGCCTTGAGAGCAGAGGATAAGAACTCAGATCCCTGAGCCTTCACCAAGGGAAGAGGTCACCTACCCAGTGCCAAACACCCGATGCCTGAGAACCCAAACTTCCAGTTACTTAAATTCTCTACCCTTGGTTTTCCCATCTCTAAAATGGGGAAAGTACAACACTCAAAGGTCTTTTGTAAGGATGAAATGAAATAGGTGTTTGCAAAAAGTTCTCTGCACAGTTGCTGGCATCCAGCAGGTGCTCAATAAATGTGCATTCCCTTCTCTTTCATCACACATTTGTGATTCTGAGTTACTCACTGGGGTTACAGTGAGGTCTCTGAGTCAGTTTACACTAAAGACAAAGCACATTCTTTTTGGAAGCCCTGTGACTAAGAAGAGGACTCCCTGGGAGTCCTCAGGCTGGTGCAGGAGTCAAGCAGGCCCAGGCTAGGAGGCAGAATCTGCTAGAGTCTCAGGGGGAGAGAATTCCACCACCAGGAGGCTTCAGGGAGGTAGGTGGTGGCCTGTGAACAGTGGGGAGGTCAGCACCAAGTCCTCTGGAGACAGGGTGAGGACACAGGAAGCAAACAGGCTATCTCCTGGGGGGGAAGGGTCTCTTGGGAATGTGGAGGACCTAGGCCTGATGGCACAGGGCAGGGCAGGGCTGCCAGACAGCGCTGGTTCCTGAGAAAGGGCCATGGCCCTCAAGGCCTCGACCTCAGCCTGCCCGTGATGCTCCCCCCCCCCCCCCCCCCCCCCCCCCCCCGCTCCTTCGGGAAATCTGCCTGGCTTCCTGCGACCCTTTTCAGACGCCGCTGGGCTCCAGCTTTCCCAGCCTCCTTCACACAGAGCTGGGGGCCCCACCTCTACTGAGAAAAGAGCCCCCAAAACCCCATGGGCACTGCCTGCAGCTGTGCCCAACGGTGTCCTCTCCCTCCTCCTGTATCTCCCTGGAGCACAGGCCACTCCTGCCTCACGGCTTACTGGCTCTTCCCAAGGCCCTCTCTCTCCTGGTCGCTTCTGTAGATGAGGACACATGTGCCAGAGGGGGCAACTTTCAATGAATGCTTCCTCCAGCCACGTATTTTTCCATTTTTCTCCTCTAAACATCTCTCCTCAAAAGAGTAGCCTACACACACCTTCTTCCCTCTCTCACCAGGCTGCTGGCTCATCAGCTCACTCCCTCTGGCTTCCTCTTCCCCTGTTCTCCAAGCCTGTTGTACAGGTGTCTTCATTTGCTCATTAGCTTAGTGTCTGTCTCCCATGAGAAGATGAGCTTCAGGAGGCAGGAACGTGCCTGGCTCCTCATCTATATTTTCAGAACCCAGCACAGTACTGATACATAGCAGATGTTCAACAAGGACTTGTGGTATGACTAAATGAATTAACCTGATCTTTTCCAAAGACACTGTCAGGTTTTGGTATCAGAGTAATGCTGTCCTCATAAACTGAGTTGGAAAGTGTTCCTTCCTCTTCTATTTTCCAGAAGAGAGTGTGAAAAATTGGTATTATTTCTTAAATAAGTATTGACTAGTAAATAATTCAAATATCATTTACATAACGATTTAAATACTATAATGCAATTAGAATATTTTAAGATTAAAATACAGTAAATTATTTAAAATAAAAATACACTCCTTAAATATTCAGTGGAATTTACCAGTGAATCAATTTGGACCTGGAGTTTTCTTTATTTGGACTGTTTTTAATTATATATCCAACTTCTATAGTAGGTATAGGACTATTCTGGTTATCTACTTCTTATTAAGTAAGTTTTGGTAGTTTAAATCTCTCAAAAAATCAGTCTCTCTCTTCTAAGTTAGTGAATGTATAAGCACAGAGTTGCTTATAGGATTCTCTGATTACACTTTAATGTCTCTAGGGTTTGTAGTGATGTCTCACTTTCATCTCTGATGTTGATAATTTCTGCCATCTTTCTTTTTATTCTTTCAGTCTGGCTAGAGGACTATCAATTGCTTTTCTTTTTTTTTAAAGAACCAACTTTTGGTTTCATTGTTTTTTTTCCAATTTCATTGATTTCTGCTCTTATCTTTATTACTTACTTCCTTCTACTTGCTTTAGGTTTCCAAAGACCTTAAAGAATATTTATTTTATTTATTATATCACCCCCTCTTATTTGTTATCCTCATTTTACAGATGAGGAAGGTGAGGGTCAGAAAGAAGTTTTATTTTATTTTATTTTATTTTATTTTGAGTTGGAGTCTCTGTCACCCAGGCTGGAGTGCTGTGGCACTCATGGCTACTCCAATGTCAACCTGCTGGGCTCTGGTGATCCTTCTGCCTCAGCCATCCAAGTAACTGGAACTACAGGTGCACACTACCACATGTGGCTAATTTTTGATTTATTATAGAGACAAGGTCACGCCAAGCTGTGCAGGCTGGTCTCGAACCCGCAGGCTCAGGCAATCTACTCGCCTCGGCCTCCCAAAGTGCTGGGATTACAGGCTAAACCACTGAGACCAGCCAGAAAGAAGTTTAAATAACTCTCCTGATGTCTCAAATTACTAAATGGTGGAGCCAGAACTCAAACCCAACTGTCTAACTCCAGAGCCTGTGCCTCTACCACTGAGCCACACTGCCTCCTAGCCACCTAACTCCTGGGCCAGATACTTCTCCTACACCAGATGCCTCACCAAACACTGCCAAGGTGAGCAAACTTCTTGGTTTACCTTGGACGCTCAGTACTTCCCACCTTCTCTCCCAGGGACCATCAACTTCCTTCATGGTCCAAGTGGCATTCTCTCAATTCCCTTGACCAGAAAACAGTAACCTGGCTTATACAAGGATAAAGCCTTCAGAATTGCCTTTATACTTACCTTGGACTTGGCTGAACTACAGGTAGTGGAATCTATTGGTGAAAGGGAAAAAAAGAAAACTGGATCAGGGTAGGAGAAGGCTGAGTCTTCTCTCTCCTCAAAGGCTTCAGAAACCAGGGAGTTCAGAACCTGAAATCTCCCCAGACCCCAGCAGTATGAGGGAACACTGATGTTGTTTTCTGTTGGATAGGGATAGAGCATAAAATGGTGTCAACCACCGCTCCCTTTAGAGGCAGCAAGTGACATCAGGCTGCCAGCCACTGGTCCCTCATTTACCCAGGTGTAAGGGCAAGGGGGCTATTTCTCTTTGGGCCTGGTCGATCTCCCCTTCCCCTCCTGTCCCTGTTACTCTGAAGCACTGGAGAGAAAATGCCAGATATCAGATGCAGTCCACGGAAACCACAACAGTGAAACACAGCAAATCACAGATGCTCTGGAGAAATGAAGACCACACAGTGCAGAGAGGTGGGTGTCTACATCCACCCCCCCAGGGCATGAGAAGGAAGAGGGACCATGTAAATGATGGATAAGGGGCAGAAATGAAGTGGGTGAGACGCAGGAGGTAGAGTGGGCTGGGGTGAGAGCCTCGACAGGTTCCACCTCCAGACCCGGGGTCAGCCTGCCCCACGGGGCAAGGCCCCGTTGTACCCAGAGCTGTGAAGGACAGTCCAATCATGACACCTGTGGGACTTGGGTCCCCCTCCCTTCACATCACTGGGGTGGAGAAGGATCCAGAAACAAGTCCGGGTGGTGTCCTCTCCAATGCTGCAGAGGGAGAGGTCGACCCAAGGGACTCCCGGGGTCCCACGGGGTGGTGGGCAGGCGAGGTTAATCCAACTCTCTGGCAGGCATGTTAGACGCCCCCTCTCCAGCCCCCTCCCCCTGCACACGGTGAGAAGAGCAGGATGGGCTGACCTCACACAACACACAGGGCAGGGGGCGGCGGGTGATTAGAAGAGACAGGGGGCTCCTCTCTGCCCTCCCCCCTCCGTGTCCTCTGGCCCCCTCCACAGCCTGCCTCTCGCCTCCCTCAGGGACAGCCCAAGGGACACTAAGGGGCAGGGCAGCCACGGCCAGGGAGGAGCTACTGGGTCAGCCAAGAAGGCTGTGGACATTCATTTGCCTCCAAGCACAATATTCCTCTTTCCTCCGCTTCCAGAGGGCCAGAGGCCCCGGAAACAGGACTTAGGGGCTGAGTGATGAGGACCTGGCTTTAGAGGTGGGAAGAGGCAGCCCCTCGGGGTATCTGAGACAGGACCTATAGCTCAGAGAGGCTTCTGGAAGTGGCTTCGCTGATCTCGAGAGCAGGGCTCCCGGCCAAGTCTTCCCCGGCAGTGGCCAGGCTTGGCACAGGGAAAAAGCCACAGTCTAGGGAACTGGGGGAGGGCAGCTGATCAATGCCTACACTTCCAGGCACAGGATGGGGGCAGGCTAGGCTGGGGGTGCAGGGGCACGCTGTGGACGAGTATGGGGAGCTGGTGTGCTGGGGTGGGGTCCTCGCAGCCCGGGGCGTCTCTGCCTGCCCTGTCTTCTTATAATCACCCACCACTGTTAGTGACTGAGGCCGCGACACCGCACTGTACCCTTTAAATCTCCAACAGGTCCGCTGGGGGGGGGGGGGAAGGAGAAGAGAAGGGTGTGGGGTGGGGATCGGGAGGGAGCAGAGGGAGACGAGGAGGGGCAGGGTGTGAGGAGAAAAGAAGAAAAATTAAAAAGAGGAACGTGCCCAGAAGGACGCAGCCAGCCCGCGAGAAATTAAAGGCTCAGGAAAGACACCAGCGAGAAAGGGCCACGAAGCTCCTGCCCAGCTCCAGGGAGGGAGAAGGCCTGGCCACAGCCCTGTCAGGTGGCAGGCGCTGGGGAGGGGGGACCCCACTGGGGCGGGGCAGGAAGGCGGGCATCTGTCCAGGAGTCTGGGACCCTCAGGAACTGGGAGCCCATCCCCCTCCCGGCCCGGCACTCACCTGAGCCTGGGTCCCCGGGGGGCACCGTCCTGCCAATGTTGGGTAGAAGGTACTCGATGTTGGGCACTGACTGAGGCTCCTTGTCATCCACAGGGGTCTGCAAACAAGAGAAGGGTCACGCCCTCAGGTGGCTGGACATCAGGACCCCCGTCTCCTCTACAGGCCGGGCTGACCAGGGCAGGGACTGCTGCCCTCATCAGCTGGGCAACTCTCGAGAGAAGGCCCCGCATAGCCCCGTTAGATGGCTTTGTGCACTTTTTTTTTAAGAGGCAGAATTTGGCCTCCAAGCTGGAATGCAGGGAGGCAATCATAGCTCACCTTAACCTCAAACTCCTGGGCTCAAGCAATCCTCCCACCTCAACCTCCCGAGCAGCTGAGACTATAGGCATGCACCATCATGCCCGGCTAACTTTTTTATATTTTATTTCTTAGAGACAGGGTCTTGCTCTGTCACCCAGGCTGGAGGGCAGTGGTGATCACAGTTCGGGGTCACTCAAACTCCTGGGCTCAAGTGATCCTCCTGCCTCAGTCTCCCAAGTAGCTGAGACTACAGGCGCCTGCCACCACACCCAGCTCATTTTTATTTTTTATTTTTTGTAGAGACGGGGTCTCACTATGTTGCCCGCTGGCAGGGCGCTTCCTGAGATCTAGATCCTTCACAAAAGACGAAGGGCGGGGCTGCCTTCACTCGTGGACTGGGTTTCCTCAGAGCGAGGCCTGTGTCGCCCACACCAAACTAGGGGCTCAGGAAGGGAAGGATTGCGTCTCTCCTGTCAGACGGGAGGTTCCTGAAGAGAGGCTCTGTGTTTCTCCCCTTAGACTGGGAATGCCCCAAGGGCAGGACCTTCCCCTGGCCTGAACCCTGCGGCCAACCCCGCCCCCTGGGACTGAGCCCACCCCAGACCCTGCCCCACACCAGCCCGGGTCACTTACTCTCTCCCCCTTGTCCTCCTCGTCGCTGAAGAACCAGTCTGACTGCAGAGGAGACAGAAGGAAGGGGTGAAGTCAGCATGGAAAGGGCCGAAGGAAGCCAAGGGGATGCAGGATCCCCAGTCTGCCGGCTCCAGAGGATCCACTGGAGAGGACTCCCCGCTCTCAACACGCCCCCCAGCTGGCCGGCTGCTGGGGAGGCTCAGGGATCCTGGAGCCCGACTCCACCCACTGCGAAAACCGCTCAGGGAGAGCAAAGGTGGGACAGCGTGGGAGGAAACTCGTGGAGGGGGGAGGGCCCCTCACAGATGCCGCAGGCTGGGGAGAGCTGCTCTTTTTGCTTGTTTTTCACTAAACATGGTCCTGGGCACATCCCTAGGGCACTGTCCCCGTAGCCAGCCAGAAGGCAGGGAGGCAGCTGTGCCCTGAGTGCCGGCATGTCTGTGGCAGTGAGAGTAGACTGCGTGCCAGGCCACCCCTGAGCGCCACACTGACAACAGGGTGTCACATCCCGGGCCAGAAGAGGAAAATGCCTGGAGAGGGGTGTCAGGAGGTTCCCTGAGAGGCAGGCTGGCAAGAGCTTTCTCATAAATGCCAAATAGGAGAGAAAAGAAAGTAAAAACTCACACTTAAATATATTTTGTGAAATTTCAGACTGTTTTTTTTTTGAGTTGGAGTCTTACTCGGTCGCCCAGGCTGGAGTGCAGTGGCATGCTCCCAGCCACTCCAGCGTCGACCTGCTGGGCTCTGGTGATCCTTCTGCCTCAGTCTTCCAAGTAGCCGGAACTATAGGTGTGTGCTACCACACCCCACTAATTTTTGATTTATTGTAGAGATGAGGTCTCACCAAGTTGCTCGGGCTGGTCTCGAACCCACGGGCTCAGGCAATCCACTCGCCTCGGCCTCCCAAAGTGCTGGGATGACAGGCTGAGCCACCGAGCCTGGCTCCAGATTATTAAATTTAAAAATATGTTGTCTACAAGAGGCATTTGAACAAAACGCAACAGAAAACATGAAAGGTCACGAGTAAAAGAGGAATATATACTGATAAAAGGAACCAAAACAGATCAAGAAGAAGAATAAATCAGGCTGGGCATGATGCTGGGCTGTAATCCCAGCACTCAGGGAGGCCGGGGCCGGAGGATTGCATGAACATGGGAGTTCCAGACCAGCCTGGGAAACAAAGCGAGACCCCCACCTCTACACACACACACACAAAATTAGCCAGGTGTCATGGCACATGCCTGTAGTCCCAGCTACTCAGGAGGCTGAGGTAGGAGGACTGCTTGAGCCTAGAAGGTCAAGGCTGTGGTGAGCTGTGATTGTGCCACTGTACTCCAACCTGGGAGACAGAATAAGACCTTAACTCTCCTAAAAGCTCTAAATATCAACCTCCCATATGACCCCGCAATCCCCCTACTGGGACTATATCCTGAAGAACTCAAATCACTCTATAAAAAAGACACCTGCACACGTATGTTTATCGCAGCATTGTTCACAATAGCAAGAACCTGGAGGCAACCATGCTGCCCATCAAAAGACGACTGGATTTAAAAAATGTGGTACATATACACGATGGAAGACTACGCAGTCGTAAAAAAGAACAAAATCATGAATTTCGCAGCAATCTGGATGGAACTAGAGTCTATAATACTGAGTGACCTCTCACAGAAACAAAGATCCGAGTGTCACATGTTCTCACTCATATAGTGGACCTTGAACATCCAATGTAATACTATAAGAAAATGACTGACAGTAGTGGGAAACTATGGGGGGGGGATGGGATTAACGGTAGCAAATATCTGTCTGGGGACGGGGAAACACCTCTTATCAACAGAGTGCCTGAATGAAACGTATTTGTATACCTAACCCTTAACTGTACCCCACAACATCATAATAAAAAATATTGATTAAAAAAAAAGACTTTAACTCAAAAAAAAAAGTGTAATAAATCACAGCATATGTGAATCTAATATATCTTAAAATTTATTAAGCAACAATTGCCAGAACTACAAGGAGACTAGAAAAATTAAATATTGTAGCTGGTCAACCCAATTAAAAGAGACGGGCTCTCAGAACAACACAATAAACAAGTCCAACCAAATGGCTATACTTAGAACCCTCAGCTCAACCACTAGAGAAAGCATATTCTTTAGAATACCATGAATCTCTCAAAGTCAACCCTATTCTAGGCCACAGCAAAACTCTTAACAGACCCTCAGGAGTCAGCACCATACAGACAAAGTTCTCTGCTCAAAATGGAATAAAATTAGAAATAACAACAACAGCAAAAAAGCCAAAAACTCCCCAGATCCTCATATGTTTGGAAACAGCAAGAATACTGCTAAATAATCCTTGGATTAAAGAGAAAAATCATGAATTATTAAGTACCTAGAGCTAAATTCCAAAAAAAGCACCACATGTGACACTCTATGGAAGAGAAAACCCAAGTGACTTGGGGTAGGAAAGGACCAAAGGCACAACCTGTGAGAGGGGTAGCTGGCTGGGCATGATGGCTCGTGCTTGTAATCCCAGCACTTTGGGAGGAGGAGGTGAAAGGACTGCCTGAGCCCAGGGGTTCAAGACCAGCCTGGGTAATTTGGCGAGACCTCATCTCTACAATAAATTAAAAGAAAAAAAAAATTAGCCGGGCGTGGTGGTACATGCATGTAGTTCCAGTTACTTGGAAGGCTGAGGCGGAGGGATGGCTGGAGCCCGCCAGGTCGACGCTGGAGGGTAGCCATGAGCATACCATTGCACTCCAGTCTGGGCGACAGTGAGACTCCCACTCAAAAAAAAAAAGGAAAAATGAAGAGAAGATACAAAAAAATACAGAAGAAAAAAGGGAGAAATAACTATACATACAAAAGATATTTAAATACAATAAAGCATATTAAAATATCAATAAATATGAAAATTCAGATAAAGTATATTTCTAGAAAAATGTCGAAATTTGTGTTAAAACAGGTGAATAGGCATTAAATTGATTGAAATAATCATTCAAACTTCACCCCCAAAGTATCCCAGGCCCAGTCATTTGACGGTTTTATATTTTCATCTAATATTTCAAGGAATATATAATTCCAACATTACGAGTTGGAAAAAGCAGAAAAGCTGCCAAATTCAGTTTTTGAGGCTTATAATCAAAACCAGATAAAGATATAAGAAAGCAAATAAGGTATAAGAAAATACAGCTAGAGGTCAGTCTTGTACTTAACATAAGATGCAAAAACCTTTAAAAAGAGAAATAGCTCCTGGGTGCAGGGGCTCACACCTGTAATCCCAGCACTTTGGAAGGCGACAAAAGGATGACCTGAGCCCACAGGTTCAAGACCAGCCTGGGCAAATCGGTGAAACCTCATGTCTACAATAAATAAATAATTAGCTGGGTGTGGTAGCATGCTCCTGTGGTTCCAGCTACTTGGAAGGCTGAAGCAGGATTGCTTGAGCCCAACAGGTGTAGGCTGTGGTGGCCGTGAGTGTGCCACTGCACTCCAGCCTGGGCGACAGAGTGAGTGAGACTCCAACTCAAAAAAAAAAAAAGTAAAATAGCGGGCTAAATCTAAAAGCACAAAAATAACAATTGCATTATGATTAAGCCATATTTATCTTAGGAAAGCTAGGATAGCTCAAGCTGAAAATCCATAAATGATCGCTTCTTGGCCTTTTGGCTAAGATCAAGTGAAAATCCATAAATGGAACAAAAGAGAAAAATTATACAATCAACTCAATAGATGCCAAAAAAGCATTTAATAATGCTCAGCACCTGAATTTGATTAGGAAAAAAACACAAAGAATAAATAGGAACTTCTTTTTGAGTTGGAGTCTCACTCTGTCATCCAGACTGGAGTGCAGTGGCCGCTCCCGACCTCCGCAGCCTTGACCTGCTGGGCTCCGGCGGTCCTTCCGCCTCAGCCTTCCGAGTAGCTGGAACTATAGGCGCGCACTACCACGCCCGGCTAATTTTTTTGATTTATTGTAGAAATGAGGTCTCACTAAGTTGCCCAGGCGGGCCTTGAACCCATGAGCTCAGGCAATTCACTCACCTCAGCCTCCCAAGGCGCAGGATTACAGGCTGAGGCACCGAGCCTGGCCAATAATGCTCAGCACCTGAATTGATTAGGAAAAAAACAGGAATAACTTCTTTAACGTGATAAAGGAGAAGTTTTTGGTAATCTCTTTGAGGTCAGGAATATGGAAAGATAACCACTGTCCCTCTTACTATTCAAAACAGGACTGAAAGTTCTGGCCAATATAGTATGACAAGAAAACAAAATAAAAAGGACAAGA
This sequence comes from Carlito syrichta, assembly GCF_000164805.1. Classification (NCBI taxonomy): domain Eukaryota; kingdom Metazoa; phylum Chordata; class Mammalia; order Primates; family Tarsiidae; genus Carlito; species Carlito syrichta. The sequence goes on along the minus strand of NW_007080196.1, from coordinate 17,688 downwards.
ATTAGAAGAAACAAAATTGAAATTAGATAAAACTAAAGTGCAATTATTTGCAGATGACATCTCCATAAGAAACTCAAGAGAATCAATAAAACTAATGAGTTCAGCAAGTTGTAAATGAAAGATCAACATACAAAAGCCAGTTTGCCACACAACTCTGCGCATATACTAAAAACTACTACATTGGCTGGGCATAGTGGCTCATGCCTGTAATCCCAGCACTTTGGGAGGCTGAGGCAGGGGGACTACTTGAGCCCAGATGTTTGAGACCATCCTAGGCAATATAGGAAGACCTCATCTCTACAAACAAGAAATCAAAAAATTAGCTGAGTGTGGTGGTGTGTGCCTGTAGTCTCAGCTACTTGAGAGGCTGAGGCAGAAGGATCACCTAAACCCAGAAAGTCAAGGCTGTGATGAGATGTGATCATGCCACTGACGTGTGATAGAATGAGACTCTGATCCCAAAAGAAAACAAAACAAAATACTGACTCGTACAATTTAAATGAGGAATTGTATAGTATGTGAAGTATATCTCAATAAGTTATTACACAAAAACAATTCTGTGTGCTTTTATGCTGGTATAGTCAAGTAGAAAATATCACACAAAGTAAGAAACCATCTGTCCTGGCTACAAAACACGTAACGCATCCAAAAGTCATTCTTATAGGCCAGGCGCGGTGGCTCATGCCTATAATCCCGGCACTTTGGGAGCGGAGGCAAGAGGATTGCCTGAGCCCACGGATTCAAGACCAGCCAGGGCAACATGGCAAGACTTTGTGTCTACAATAAAAAAAAAAATTAGCCAGGTATGGTGGTGCACACTTGTAGTTCCAGTTACTAGGAAGGCTGAAGAGGAAGGATCACCTGAGTCCAACAAGTGGAGGCTGCAGTGGCCATGAGCATGCCACTGCATTCCAGCCTGGGCAACAGAGTGAGACTCTGACTCAAA
>NW_007080196.1:16021-16486 GCF_000164805.1 Carlito syrichta | reverse complement strand
AGGTGGCTGGGAGCGGCCACTGCACTCCAGTCTGGGAGACAGAGTGAGACTCCGACTCAAAAAAAAAAAAAAAGTCATCCTTATAAAGAATCTACAAAACATAAACTAAAAATATATAAATGTGTCTAAAAAATAAAATAAATAAAAATAAAAAATACAGGCTAAATGTGTGTGTGTGGCGGGGAGCTAACTAGAAGAAGACCACTGTGACCATTAGGGGTGAATTATCCTCTAAGCCCTGTGGGCGAACTGTGTGGTTGGGGACCTGGGTGTCCACAAAGGGAAGGTGGCCCAAGGCTCTTGAAGAATCCATGGGACAGCCGGGCTTGGTGGCTCAGCCTATAATCCTGCGCCTCTGGGAGACTGAGATGAGTGGATTGCCTGAGCCCGCGAGTTCGAGACCCGCTTGGGCAACTTGGCGAGACCTCATCTCTACAATAAATCAAAAAATTAACTGGGCGTGGT
>NW_007080196.1:9298-15807 GCF_000164805.1 Carlito syrichta | reverse complement strand
AAAAAAAAAAAAAAAAAAAAAAAAGTGGCTTCCAAGCCAAGTAGGTGGCTCAGCCTGTAATCCCAGCACTTTGGGAGGTGGAGGTGGGAGGACTACCTGAGTCCAGGGTTTCAAGATCAGCCCGGGTAACTTGACGAGACCTCGTCTCTACAATAAACCAAAAAAATCTGCCAGATGAAGTGGCGCACACCTGTAGCTCCAGCTACTTGGAAGGCTGAGGCAGACGACTGCCTGAGTCCAGCGAGTCCAGGTTGCAGTGGCTGTGAGCGTGCCACTGCATCCAGCCTGGCTGACAGTGTGAGTCTCCAACTCAAAAAAACAAACAAAAGCCGGGCTCGGTGGCTCAGCCTGTAATCCCGCGCCTTTGGGAGGCTGAGGTGAGTGGATTGCCCGAGCCCGCAGGTTCAAGACCCACCTGGGCAACTTGGCAAGACCTCATCTCTACAATAAATCAAAGATTAGCCGGGCGTGGTAGTGCACGCCTGTAGTTCCGGCTAGCGGAAGGCTGAGGCGGAAGGATCGCCCGAGCCCAGCAGGTCAAGGCTGCGGTGGCCGGGAGCGGCCACTGCTCTCCAGTCTGGGCGACAGAGTGAGATTCCAACTCAAACAAAAGCAAAAACAAAAACAAAACAAACAAACAAACAAAAGGTGCAGCTTCCAGAGCCAGGGAGCCTGAGAACTGGCTGAAGAAGTCAGCCCTTACTCTGTGTTGGAGCGTACCAAAATGTTCGTGAACCAGGGAGTCTACAGGAAGTTTCCATGTGACCATGGCTCTCCGGAAGAATTCACACCAGCTCATGCCACTCACTTTGCACATCCATTCCCTCTGCCTGGAATGCCCTCTCCCTGCTCTGCCCGGCTTCTAAGACAAGTCAGGGGCTCCCTGACCACAGCTCCAGCCCTCCACTCGGAGCTAGGAGCTCCTTCCCTGGGGTTGCCTGGGGCAGAGCCCAGGGCAGAAGAAACACTGCCTTGAATGACAGCATTCCTTCTGAGCAGGGCTGGGTCCCACGCATCCCGGCATCTGGATCTGTCTCTGACGATGTCGTCTAATGACAACAATGAAGATCATGATGATAACAGCTAATTCCTTGTGTGTGTGTATTCTACTTTTTAGATACACAGACAGACACAGACTGACTGGCTTCTGGGCTCAATGGCAGCTGATTCTCACACAACACTTACTAACTGCCAGACGCTGTTTTAAGCGCTTTATAGATACTAACTCATGTAGTACCCACAATAACCCTGTGAGGTAAACGCTATTATTACACCCACTATACAGATGAGGAAACTGAGGCACAGAGGGTGGGAACTTGCCCAAGGCTGCACACAGGAGGAGCAGGTTGGCTCAGAGCTGGCCTCACAGCCTCCACACGTGGGTGGGTTTTGCCCAGGGGCATTTGGTGATGTCTGGAGACACTTTCAATTGTCATAACTGAGGGATGCTCTCGGTGTCTAATGGCAGAGGCCAGGGATGCAGTGCAACACCCTATGACATATGGGCAGCCTCATGATCAAGAATTATTGGCCAGCCGGGTGCGGTGGCTCACGCCTGCAATCCCAACACTTTAGGGAGCCGAGCCAAGAGGGTTGCCTGAGCCCAGGGGTTCCAGACCAGCCCGGGCAACACGGTGAGACCTCGTCTCTACAATGAATCAAGAAAAGTTAGCCAGGTGTGGTGGCATGCACTTGTAGTCCCAGCTACTTGGAAGGCTGAGACAGAAGGATCGCCTGAGCCCAGCAGGTCAAGGTTGTGATGGCCATAAATGTGCCACTGCACTCTAGCCTGGCGACAGAGTGAGACCCTGCCTCAAAAAAACAAAAACAAGAATTATTGGCTCAGAGGCTTCTCGTGCTGGGGCTGAGAAACAGGCATTGCTACATTTTCGAGTGGGTCCATGAACAACCAACAATCTAGGCGTGGCTGGTGGTCCGTGGAGGGGGCCAGCACTCCCTGACGTCACCTGGGACGGGTTACGTCCAAGTGCCTGGGAGGCAGAGAGCGGGAGGCCCATTGGCTCAGTTTGGTCCAGGAATGAGTCTCTGCGTGGAAAAGCCCAGCCTGACAGAGTCTCGATTCACAATCCATTCACAATCCATTCATTCATTCACTCCCACTGAGTGTTCACCACAGGTCTTCGGCGTGTCGAGCGAGTAAGTGGGCACATTGGGCCTCCCTCCCCTGGAGGCTGCTGCTCCTGACACCTCAGAGTGGCTTCCCCGGAGCACAGCAGACCTCGTCCCACTGCTGCCCCCAGGGTGCACACTCACCGGAGGCCCCAAGGCCCCTGGGCACTGGGGAGTTAAGCTTCCCCAAGGCTTCAGCAGACTCCCAACACACCTGGCGGCCCTGGCCTCCCAACAGCCCCAGGCTGGGGGTCCCAACGTCTGGATGAGAATCGGCCGTGATGCTCCCTCTGCGGCTCAGAGCCCTGAGGCCGGCCAGGCCAGGCAGCACGGCCCACGTTTCCCCACGGCCTCCCCGCCTGACCCTGACTGGCCTCCCTCCCTCCAAAGCCAGCTCAAGGAGGGGCCCCGGAGGCAGCCCTGCTGGTGGGTAGGGAGGAAAGCACAGGCTCTGGTCAGGTAGACCTGGCTTAAAATCCTGGGGCTGCCCCTCATTAGCAGGTCACTTTGCCTCTCTGAGTCCTGGTATCCTCAACCGTAAAATGGGAGGTGACTGGATTTTCCCTTCCCGGTGTCTAGAGGCCGGGGGCCGAGGCCTCCCTTCCTCTGACCAGCTGCCCATCTTGTTTCTCCTGGCAGGAGGGGATCTGATTCATCCAGCAAGACTTGGAAGTGGAAAATCCAAGACGAGTCATAAAAACATCCCCAAACGCCCAGGAGGGGGCGGTGCTGCCTTTAGGTTCGGCTCTGGACGGTCAAGGCCTCCGGCGCCCCCTGCTGGCCACTCTGGGTTCTGCTCCCTCCATGGACAAGAACAAGATCCCAGGTCCTCGGTGCGTCCAGGAAGGCAGGTGACCAGCGCAGGACCTGCCTCAGGTCCACGCCCTGTGCTCTGCCCCACCCCACCCACCTCCTCTAACCCTGGGGCCTAGTCCTCCTGGTTCCCAGGGTGGCCCTCTGCCTGTCCGCTCATTTCTGTCAGGACACTGCCCGCAGGGCCGCCTTCCGAAGGCTCTCCTGCCTCACCTCTCCCACCCTCCACCCTGGTAGCCCTTCTCTCCCCTGCCTGTCCTCCTCCCTCAGACTCGCACCTGAATCTGGGAAGCTCAGGAGCCTCCTGATTCCCCTACTGGGGACCCGGCATCCCTGATCGACAGGGGCTCCGGAATCCTCCTGCCCGGCCGCGAAATGCGCCCCGTTGCTTCCGAGGGGCGTTCGCCACCCCTCGCACTCTCTCCGGCCACCGTGCCCTTCCTTGCGCTCTCCCAGGGGGCTGAGGAGAGAGGTGCTCAGAGGAACGCAGCTGGGCACACCCAGACGGGCTGCTTACGTGCTGAATCAGTGTCTCCACGATCTTGTAGCGGTCGGGCATGTGGGTCACCATGTCCGTCATGTTGTCCTCAGACGTCCTCACCAGCGTCGGCCCGAAGACCAGGGCCAGGTTCCGGGGCTCCATCTGGGCAGGGGGAAGCAGGTCAGGGCCGATGCTCAGAACTCCAACCCCCAGCTCCTCCCGGTGCTCTCCTGCTCCAGGCCTCCGAGGCCTCCGTCCCCAACTACACTTTGACCTGTACCCAGTTTGGAGGCGGGACACTCCCTGGTACGGGCATGGGCAGGCCAGATTTCAGCCCCAGGCATCCTTGGGCCTGGTAGCCGTGAGCAGTACCCAGCCTGCACACCTGTCCAGGGCAGCCCTAAGCAGTCTGTGCTCAACAGTGAGAAATTTGAGAGTGGTGACATGCTGAAGGTCCCAAGGGCATCTCCGGCCTGGGAAAATCCTATCCCCCCCCCCGTCTTCGCACCGCAGAACCTCAAGACATAGGAGTTTGATGAGGAAAATGCGATGCAAGGAATTCAAACTAAATCAGAGGTGAGCTATCCAGGGGACACAGGGGACCGTGCCCTCTGCCTCTGGAGACCCTTGGACACTGAGGAGACTGCTTTGGGGAAGCACTGGCCGGTGTGAGGGGCAGGGCAGCTCTGAGGAGGGCACGCCTGGGGGGGCTTCAATCATCTGAGCTATGGGGCTCAGAGCATCTGAAGAGACCCCCGCAAGGCCTATGCTTCCCCCTCCTTCTCCATGTCGGAGGCTCGCCAACCTTGTTCTTCTCTGAGTGGTCAGCAATGGTCTTGAGATGGCCCACGAGGAACTTGAGCGTCTCATAGTAGTGGCCTGGGAGGTCCCGGATCTGGGTGGGAGAAAGGAGGGGCTGGGTTGGGCTGTGAAGGCCCCCCAGGCCGAAAAGGGCTCCCACTGCCGACCTCGGGGAGTCTGGAATCTACCCTGTAACCGTCCCTCTCTTGTAAAGAGGGGGAAACTGAGGCCCTGTGTGGAGAAGGCCTTGCCCAAGGTCACGGAGAGTTGGTGGCCCTGGACCCAGGCCCTGGGACGGCGCTCTTCCGCCCCCCCCATGCCTGGCAGTCCCGGCCCTCACCAGCTTCCGCAGCGTCTTCATCCGCTCCCTGGCGTCCTCGATGCGATTGGCCTCGATGAAGTCGTTGTATTTGTCTGGAACACAGTGAAGACGATTTGGAGGGGGAAGGCGGCCCTTCTCCCGCTCTCCCGGGGGGCTGCTCCTGGCTGCAGGCCCTGCCGAGGGGCCAGCAGTGTTTTGTGCCAGACTGTTCCAGTCTGGGGCCTCTGTAGCCTTGCGTGTGTGCGACCAAACCCACCACAGCCACACTCAGGTGTGTACCTGACCTGGGTAGCTCAGGCGTGTTCCTTTGGGAAGAAATACAACCTGAGGCTGGGCACAGTGGCTCTAATCCCAGCACTCTGGGAGGCCAAGGCAGGAGGAGTGCTTGAGTCCAAGAGTTCGAGAAAAACCTGGGCAACAGAGCAAGACCTAGTCTCTACCAACAAATTAAAAAATTAACCTGGCTTGCAGGCACATGCCCGTAGTCCCAGCTACTCAGGAGGCTGAGGCAGGAGGATCGTTTGAGCCCTGGAGGTTGAGGCTGTAGTGAGCCATGGGCATGCCACAGCACTTCAGTCTGGGCAACAGAGTAAGACCCCAACTTAAAAAAAAAAAGATCTGAGCTTCATGTTGATCCTAGAAAAGGTGCCCCTGCCCTGTCCCCAGGGCACAGAAACCAAGGCGCAGCCAGTCAGAAGAGAAGGTGACCCAGGGGAAGGGGTGACAGACATCCCCCCTCCAGTTTCCCCCAACTCCCTTCAGAAGTGCATGGGACACTTCACAAAACAGAACATGATAAACCTACTCTAAAATTCACCTGGATGAGTTAACAAGCAGAGACAGCCAAGAATTGTTCTAAGAAGAAGGACATGGGCGATTTGCCCCACGAAATACAGAAACACGGAAAGGCTGGCACAGCCAGGCTGCCTGGGGCTGGCAGAGAGCAGGCAGCAGGGGTAAGGCCAGCAGGGGAGGGGCCGGCTGGACATTCACTACAGGACTAGGGTGGCACTTCCAGCCAGCAGAGGTCCCTGGGAAACATGGCTGTCATCTGGGGAAGAAAAACCCACTTCTGTCTCACGGTACACAAAAAAATGCCATTGCATGGCATAGCTGGAGCTGAACGCAAAAAATATAAAAGCGTTGGGGAAAAAATAAGAAATATATGTCCAATCCTAAGGCTCTCCTATACAGAATCCATTAAGGAAGAATTAACAGCCTCGATGACATTTTAAGAGTGGTTTTCAGGTTTTTTTGGTTTTTTTTTTTTTTTTTTAGTTGGAGTCTCACTCTGTCACCCAAGCTGGAGTACAGTGGCATGCTCACAGCCACTGCAGTCTCAACCTGCTCAGCCTTCCAAATACCTGGAACTATAGGTGCGCACTACCACGCCTGGTTAATTTTTTATTTATTGTAGAGAAGAGGGTTCACCAAGTTGCCTGGGTGGGTATCGAACCCACGGGCTCAGGCAATCCATTTGCCTCGGTCTCCCAAACTGCTGGGATTACAGGCTGAGTCACTGAGCCCGGCCGATTTTCAGTTTTTATACTCAAGAGTGAAAGGCAAATGGCAGACAGAGCACACATTCACAAAACTAACAAGGGGTTAACATGCATAACATACAAAAAACTGGCCCCACTAATAGCCAAGAAAAAGAGAAACAACCTACTGAGAAAGGGGCACATGGCATGAACAAGCAATTTACAAGGAAAGTGAACAAAACCAACAAACTAATGAAGAAAGATTTAATCTCCTCAGTAATAAGGAAAATGAGAATAAAACCAATAATGAGATACCATTTCCCTTATCTGATTAACAAAAGTTTAGGCTCAGCCTGTGGTCCCACGCCTTTGGGAGGCTGAGGCGAGCGGATGGCCTGAGCCCGTGGGTTCGAGACCCGCCTGGGCAGCAAGACCTCATCTCTACAATAAATCAAAAAATCAGCCGGGCGTGGTAGCATGC
>NW_007080196.1:5825-9006 GCF_000164805.1 Carlito syrichta | reverse complement strand
AAAAAAAAAGAGGCCAGGCTTGGTGGCTCAGCCTATAATCCCAGCACTTTGGGAGGCCAAAGCAAGTGGATTGCCTGAGCCTGCGGGTTTGAGACCAGCCTGGGCAACTTGGTGAGTCATCTCTACAATAAAATAAAAAATTAGCTGGGTGTGGTAGCGTGCACCTGTAGTTCCTGCTACTTGGAAGGATCGCCGGAGCCCAGCAGGTCGACGTTGGGGTGACCATGAATGTGCCACTGCACTCCAGCCTGGGTGACAGAGTGAGACTCCAAAAAAAAAAAACAGAAAAAAAACCAGGCCAGGCTGTAGTGGTCACATGTAATCCCAGCACTTTGGGAAGCAGAGGCAGGGGAATTGCTTCAGGCCAAGAGTTCAAGACCAGTCTGGGCAACATAGTGAGACCCCCTCTCCCTATAAAAAATTTAAAAATTAGCCAGAGCTGGGCTCGGTGGCTCAGCCTATAATCCCACGCCTTGGGAGGCTGAGGTGAGTGGATTGCCTGAGCCCACGGGTTCAAGACCCTCCTGGGCAATTTGGTGAGACCTCATCTCTACAATAAATAAAAAATCAGCCGGGTGTGGTAGCGTGTGCCTGTAATTCTGGCTACTCAGAAGGCTGAGGTGGAAGAATTGCTGGAGCCCAGTGGGTCGAGGCTACAGTGGCCGGGAGTGGCCCCTGCACTCCAGTCTGGGTGACAGAGTGAGACTCCAACTCAAAAAAAAAAAAAAAAAAAATTAGCCAGGTGTGGTGGTGCACACCTGTAGTCCCAGCTACTCGGAAGGCTGAGGCAGGAGAGTGCTTGAGCCTAGGAGGTTGAGGCTGGGGTGACCCATGATGGTTCCACTGTACTCCAGCCTGGGTGACAGAGCGAAACTCTGTCTCTAAAACAAAACAAATCAAGAAAAAAAAGCCAAAAGTAAAGTCAACAAACCAAAAAGGAGGGCCGGGTGCAGCACAGACTGGAGTGCCTCACCCCCGCTTCCATCGCCTACTCACCATCCGTGAAAAGAGGCTCCGGCAGCTTCCGGAAGAAGGACTTGAGCAGGCTGCTGATCACGTTGAGGTCTTGCCAGCGCTGCGGGGGGACAGACATCAGGCTGCAGGCAGGCCCAGTCGGCGGGCCTCTGTGTCCACCCGTGTCCCGTCAGGCCCAGGCCAGGCCCGCCCTGCGATCCACTCACACCAAGCTCCGCCCAGGCAGTCCTGCCCCCAACACACACGCTGGGCCCCCTTCCACCTCTGCCAGCCCCGGGGGCTCCAACACTCTTCCCCTTCCGCCCTGTGGAAAGCACTGAGCCTGGCCGTTACCCCTCCGCTGGCCAGCGTCTAAGTACGCGTGCTCAGGCCTGGCTCCTCCCTGTCTCAGGGCCTTGGCACTGCTGGTTCCCTGGACCAGAACTTTCCTCGCCTGCCTTCCCGTGACTGGCCCCTCTTCCTGCCTGAGGCTCACTCTTCAGAGAGACCTTCCCCGCCCTCACCGCTGACGCAGCCACCTCACCCCAGCCCTGCCACCCAGTAGCACTGAATCCCCCTGTTGCTCCTTTGTGCTTTTGTCTCCTTGCTTGTGTCTCCCCCGGGACCGTCAGCTCCACGGGGAGCAGGGAGCATATGTCTCACCCCCCGCTGTTCCCCTGTCACCTGGCTGAGACAGTCAGACTGACACTCACTGGCCTAAATCAATTCTCGACAGGGGACGGTTTCGCTCCCGGAGGACGTGGGCAATGTCAGGAGCCATTTTGGTTTCACAGTGGGTGGGGTGCCACTTGTATCTAGTGGACAGAGACCGAGGACGCCAGCAGATTTCCTCCAGTGCACAAGACGACCCCACAACAAGTAACCGTCCTGCCCCAAGGGCCATCCTGCCGAGGCTAAGAAGCCCTGGTCTACCCAAATGGTGATTGAAGGCAAGAATGGATAAAAACCGACAGGGTCGCTGTCCCTTCTGCCCACCAGGGGGCACTGCTGACCTGCATTGCAGGAAGGTCAGGCACAGCCACCTTGCAGGGAGCCTTTCGGGATAACTGAGCCAAGAAAGCGACACAGACACACACAGCAACAGACAGGCTCGCTGCAAAGAATCCACAGCTTAATGCCAGATGATCCCTCAGACAACACACTCCGTGGGCTCAGGAGGAGTTGGACTCCCCTATGACACCTGCACAAACAGCACCCCCCACAAATGATGCCATGATGTCCAAGCCTGAGCGGCACGCCTAGGACTCCCAGCTGGGTGGGGCGTGGGGGCTTATGCCTGTAATCCCAGGACTTGGGGAGGATGAGGCGAGAGGATCGCTTGAGCCCAGGACTTTGAGACCAGCCTGGGCAACATAGCAAGACCTGGTCGCTACAAAAATAATAAAATTAGCGGGGCATGGTGACATGCACCTGTAGTCTCAGCTACTTGGGAGGCTGAGGTGGGAGGATCGCCTGAGACCAGGAGGTTGAGGCTGCAGTGAGTCGTGATCGTGCCTCTGCACTCCAGCCTGGGCGACAGAGTGAGACCCCAACTTGAAAAAACTTGTGTTTGTGACCCACCTGGGCAACTTGGCGAGACCTCATCTCTACAATAAATCAAAAATCAGCCAGGCGTGGTAGTGCGCGCCTATAGTTCCAGCTACTTGGAAGGCTGAGGTGGAAGGATCACCGGAGCCCAGCAGGTCGAGGCTGCAGTGGCCGGGAGCGGCCACTGCACTCCAGTCTGGGCGACAGAGTAAGACTGCAACTCAAAAAAAAAAAAAAAAGGTGTGAAAGTACACCCGGGCTGGGCATGGTGGCTCAGCCTATAATCCCAGCGCTTTGGAAGGCCGAAGCGAGAGGATTGCTTGAGCCCTGGAATTCAAGAACAGCCTGGGCAACTTGGTGAGACCTCATCTCTACAATAAATCACAAAAATTAGCCAGTGTGTCTGCAGTTCCAGCTACTTGGAAGGCTGAGGTAGAAGGATTGCCTGAGCCTAGGAGGTCAAGGTTACGGTGGCCGTGAGCATGCCACTGCACTCCAGCTTGGGTGGCAGAGTGAGACTCTGACTTAAAAAAAAAAAAACAGTAAGCCGAGCTTGGTGGCTCAGGCTGTAATCCCACCCCTTGGGAGGCTGAGGTGAGTGGATTGCCTGAGCCCGCGGGTTCGAGACCCACCTGGGCAACTTGGCGAGACATCATCTATACAATAAATCAAAAAAAAT
>NW_007080196.1:3802-5668 GCF_000164805.1 Carlito syrichta | reverse complement strand
CTGCACTCCAGTCTGGGCGACAGAGTGAGACTCCAACTCAAAAAACAAAAACAAAAAACCCCCCAAAAACCCAGATGTACACCTGGTTAGCCCAACCCGACCCTGGCCCAGCCAGCTGCCCTGCCAGCAGCAGCCCCTCCTTCCACAAAGGCCGGTTGAGGCGCTTCTCTGTGCCCCCAGCCCCACCCAACGCAGCCCCTGCCCACCTGACTTCACCGCCTCCTGGCCCTGAGTGGGGATCTTCCCATCTCCAGTCACCGGGCCCACTGCCATGACCAGTGCTTCTAGGTTCCCCAGTGATGGTGTCTGCCCCTCCCCCTACCTCACCCAAGCTTTCCTGTCCATCCTTCACTGACTCAGTTGTCCCACCCCCACGCCCAGCAGGACCCCACACCCTCCCTAGACCGTGCTCGTCTGGTACCTATTCATGCCCTCACCCCATGCGGGGGACTCTCTCCAAGTCCAGCGGGGCCACTGCTGAGTCGTCCAGCTCTCCTCAAGCTGCCCTGCCCGCAGTTTCCCAAGGGGTAGACATGCCAGCCTGGCTCCAGCTCTTGGTCTTCCTGGCCCTCCCTCCTCCCTCTCATGAGGCCAACTCCTCGAGTGGTCTCCATCCTCCTGTTCCCTGGGACCACCAAGTCCTCCTGACTTTGGTGTTCCACAGTTCTGTGACTTCTCCCTAGACTCTGTCCTTCCCATTCGTGTTCACTGGCATAAGCAGGGGCCCTTTCTTGGGCTCTTATTTCATGACTCCCCGGCTTAAGAACCATTGAAAGCTCCCTACTGTCCCCTGGATCAAGAGCAACAGCTTCAGAGAAGCCATCAGAAGCCCTCTGTGCCCCGGGCCTCACCCTCCCCACACTCCCCGAGCCCTGGAGGCAGGCCCAGTCTCTATCCAGTCCTCAGCCCTTCCCTGAGGCTTTGGAAAATGCCATCGTCCACCCAGACTGCCCCATCCAGCTGCCCTGCCCTCGGTGTTTGGTCCTTCCTCGTCACAGTTTGGTCCCTGACGAGAGACTGTCTTTTTCTCTTGCCCACGACCTCACACTCGCTCTTTTCCTCTCCCCGTTTTCCAAAGACAGGACACACGTGTTACACGAGGTGTATGACTCCTGGAACTTTGCTGCCCACGTTGGTGGTTTTCCAAAAAAAAAAAAAAAATCAGAGGCTCTTTTGGAAATACAATTGTCCAGGAAAACCCAACATGACAGACCAAAACGGGTTTGTTCTAGTTCAAGCAAGGACAGGGAGTTCTGGCATGCCCGCTGGTCGCCCAAAGCCCCTCTGGGAACCTTAGGACTCTGGGGAACCCCATTTGAGAACCACCAGCCCTGCTGGAAACCCTTAAGTGTGGCTGCAGACACCTTCACAGGCTGCTCTCCTCTCATTCAATCATACATTCTCCTTTTTCTAAGCCAGGGGTCTGCACACAGTGGTCTGTAGGACAAACCCAGCAGGCAGCCTGCCTCTGTATGGCCCTTGAGCTAAGCACGGTTTTTACACTGTTCAAGTACTATAAAGAAGAGGAGGAGGAGGAAGGATTGTAACAGACAAACCAGAGGCTAAAAGACTGTCTGCCCTTACAGAAAGACTGTGGGCTCCAGGCAAACGTCCAGAGCCTGGGCCACCGCCTGGATGCCCGCACCTGGCCACACTGGCCTTTGCTGAACTCAGCTCATCCTAAAGGTTCAGACCACACCTCCCTCAGAGCCCCGGGCCGGGCCTGAATCTCTCTGTTCTGCTTCTGCCGCAGGGTGATGCCTGTCCGCGGGCCGCCTGCGAGGGCAGGTCCCATCTTGCCCATCTGGGCACTCTGGCCCGAAGCGCGCACATACCGGGCACAGTGACAGCCACACAACAGACCAC
>NW_007080196.1:1296-3641 GCF_000164805.1 Carlito syrichta | reverse complement strand
ATTTCCTGCCCCCCCAACTCCCCCGCCCCACCCACCTCATCCTGCAGGTTGATGTCACTGGGCCCGCGGTTGAGCTGCTCCTGCAGGCTGGACACCACTGCGTTGTTGCCAGGCACTCGGTAAATGCCCGTGGACTCCAGCCCCCGGGCCTCCACGATTCGACAGCAGGCAGCCACGATCAGGGGGACGCGCTGGGGACACAGGCAGGGTGGGGGCGTTAGGGGGAGCGGGGGCCAGAGGAGGTGGGAAGGCCAAGACAGGACAGAGTAAGGCCCAGCGCTGCTGCCAGGAACCCTGTGGGGAACAAAAGCCCCTTGCTACCCCCAGTCTGGGAGCTAGAAATAGCGCCAAAGGCTCGGCTGGGTCTGGGACAGAACTCGGCCCCCTCCCTGGGAGACGCGAGTGGGGGATGGGCCTTCCCCCTCTGGGCTGTTTCCCCAGCTGTGTTTGTACAAGGCAGTGGAGAACCCACCCCATGTCCCTGGCTGCTCTGACCCCAGGCCCTGGTCTCCCCTTTCTGCCAGCACAGACACGCACCTGGTTCTCCGTGGCTGGCTGGCAGTCCTCCAGCCGGACCCCAAACGCCCTCGGGGCCACTTTCTTGTTCTTCTTGATGATGTTAATGCCCCACGGGGTCTTGGGGGCTGCAACACTGTCATCTGGAAAGGGGGAGACAGGGAGAGCCAGGGTGAGCCGGGGTGCCCGGGCGGGTCACACGTGCTGGCTGCCACATTCACACGGAGACTCCACTGGGGAAACGGCCGGGATGCTGAGATCCCCAGAGGGAAGGCCTAGGGATGAGGCAGCCACCCTGAGAGGCTCAGAGAAATGCAAGGACTTCCACGTGGCCTCGTGGGCTAAAGCCATGCTGTGTGGCCACAGGCTCTGGCACAGCCAAGGGAAGAACCTTCCAGCAGCCAGAGCTATGTGGAGATCGAAAAGGCCAGTCCCGGAGACAGAGCCTCTCACCCCTGCAGGGACACAGGCAGAGGCTGCGGGACCACTCAGCAGGGACGGCAGGGAGGAGACCCCAAGAGACTCTGACAGGCACACAAGAGCAGACAGACACACACACACACACGCTCCAGTGAGCACCCCCCACCCTGTGCACACCACCCTACCCTTGCTCCCTGCTGGCTGGTCCTGAGTCCGGAGGCCACGCGCTGCACTCTGTTTGAGGAACTCAGACTTGAGGCCTCCCAGGCCCCGAGAGCCTTTTGGGGAGGAATCGGCTTTGGGCCCAGAGCTATGGCTGTGTGGGGAAAGGGGAGAGGAGGGGCATGAGCGACAGCCCAGACGCCACCCTCCCTTGCCACCCTCCCTTGCCTCCCGACTCCCGGGACCTCCCTCCAGCCTGAGGCAACTCGTCCAGGCCCATCTGGGAACCTCTGGCCTGAGGGGGGCAGGAGGATGCCCTCAGGCTGGAGTTCCCCCACCCCACGACGGGGACCGCTCCCTGAGGGCTGGGTCTCACCTCACTTTGCGATAATCATTAAGCTTCTTGCTGATCAGAGCTTGGTTGGCACAGCCGGGGTCCTAAAGCAGGAGAGAGGAAAGAGGGAGACCACCACATCAGTGCCCATGGCTGGCCCACCTCAGGCCCTGCCTCCCGTCTCGTCCACCTGCAGGGTGGCGAGCTCAGGTCCGGAAGCAAGAATGACCAGGGCACCCAGGCGAACCTCACCAGCCGTGTGACCTCAAGGAAGTCACTTAGCCTCTCTGAGTCTCAGTCTCCTCAGCAGTAAACACGGGAGCTAACAGGGCCACCTCAGGGTCGGGTGCAGGACTGTGCACACAGCGCTCAAGTCCTAGCACCATGAAGGTGACTCGGGACATGCTAACTATGCCCTGTTGGGGACAGCCCAGATAGGCCCCCAGAGCAGGGTGCCCAGATTCCAGATACTTCTTTCCCTGCAACAAGGAAAGCCGTGTCCTTGGGAGAGCGGAGCCTGGTCAATGAGAGGCCGTGTCCCCAGCGCAAGGCTGTGCAAGGGCGCCCCATCCCATGGCCAGGGCAGGCGCCTGCCTGGACTAGGCCCTGGCCACAGCCTTCTTGGCCGGGACCAGCCCGAGCCAGGGTGCCCACAGGACTGCAGGTGTGCTGAGCCACCTATGTGTGGGCCTGGCTGGGGAGAAGTCAGGCAGAAACCAGCTCAGGTCCCTGGGGTGAGCTAGGGCTGTCCAGAAGGGGCCACGTCTTTAAGAATTCTCTCAGCTGGGCTCGGTGGCTCAGCCTGTAATCCCGTGGAAGGATCGCTGGAGCCCAGCAGGTCGAGGCTACAGTGTCCAGGAGCGGCTACTGCACTCCAGCCTGGCTGACAGAGTGAGACTCCAACTCAAAAAAA
>NW_007080196.1:0-965 GCF_000164805.1 Carlito syrichta | reverse complement strand
AAAAAAAAAAAAAAAAAGAATTCTCTCCAAGGTCGGGTGTGGTGGCTTGAGCCTGCAATCCCAGCACTTTGGGAGACCAAGGTGAGAGGACTGCCTGAGGTCAGGGATTCGAAACTGGCCTGGGCAACTTGGTGAGACCTCATCTCTACAATAAATCAAAAAATCAGCCAGGACTGGTGGCATGTGCCTGTAGTTCCAGCTACTTGGAAGGAAAAGCCCAGTAGGTCTGTGAGTGGGCCACTGTACTCCAGTCTGGGAGACAGAGTGAAACTCCAACTCAAAAAAAAAAACAAACCCAGAATTCTCCCCAATCCCTGCCAAAGCTTGGGTTCAACGCCCGCCTGTCTGCAGCCAAAGGCCAAGCCTCCAGGGTTCCTCCCACGGTCAGTGTGATCATCCCCCTGCAGACAGACCAGCCTGGCACCGTTCGGAGCAGGGCACTTCATCTAGTCATTTCGCCTTCCTCACCCCCTGCAAGAGGCTGGGACTGGCCTGGGGCCGACCCCTCTGGCCCCAACAGCAGGAACAACAAGCACTGTCGCTGCTACAGTCACCGTCATGACAGATCTGGGACACCGAGGCAGCCAAATACCCTGTGAACTGCTGTCTGTGCACCTGTCCTCACACCAAGACCTCGGTGGGCACGGGGGCAAGGAGCACAATGTCGGCCTGCTTTCTAGTGAGGAGAGTGAGGCTCAGAGTGGCCACTGGAGGCCACAGCAGCGGGAGGCTGCCCCACCCCGGCCTCTGAGGCCTGCGGGCCCGCCGGGGCCCTCACCTCGCCCTCGGCCCTGTTGTTCTCCCGGATCGCTCTGATCCAGCCCAGCATGTCATCACGGTCCTCAGCCTGAAAGAGATATTCACAGAAGTCAGCGGTGGTCAGCCGGAACACGTGCCTCCTCTTGGTCTCGCTGTAGGAGATGTCCACCAGGCAGGAGCCGATGCAGACGGGCGCCGCCTCGTCC
>NW_007080195.1:0-753 GCF_000164805.1 Carlito syrichta | reverse complement strand
TTTTTTTTAAATTTTTTTTTTTTTTTTTTTTGAGTCGAAGTCTCACTCTGTTGCTTAGGCTGGAGTGCAGTGGCATGCTCACGGCCACCACAGCCTTGACCTGCTGGGCTCAGGTAATTCTTCCCCCTCAGCCTTCCACGTAGCTGGAAACAAAAGCACCCACCACCACACCTGGCTAATAATGTTTTTGATTTATTGTAGAGACAAAGCCTCACCAAGTTTCCCAGGCTGGTCTCAAACTCTTGGACTCAGGTAATCCTCTCGCCTCCTCTTCCCAAAGTGCTGGGATTACAGGTGTGAGCCACCACGCCTGGTGCCTTAAACATTTTTGTGCCCCGGGTTTTTCTGGCGTTCTGTTGAAGCTGATGGACAACACCCCCCCGCCTTTGTTTTTTTGAGTTGGAGTCTCTCTCTGTTTGTTGCCCAGGCTGGAGTGCAGTGGCACGCTCACAGCCACCACAGCTTCAACCTGCTTCTACCTCAGCCTTCCAAGTAGCTGGAACTACAGGCACATGCCACCATGCCTGGCTAACTTTTGGATTTATTGTAGAGATGAGGTCTCGCCATGTTGCCCAGGCTGGTGTTGAACCCATGGGCTCAGGTAATACTCTCACCTCAGCCTCTAAAAGTGCTAGGATTATAGGCTTGAGCCACCATGCCCATCCTGACCCTTTCTTTTTTTGAGTTGGAGTTTCACTCGGTCACCCAGACTGGAGTGCAGTGGCCGCTCCCAGCCACCGCAGCCTTGCCTGC
>NW_007080194.1:0-1089 GCF_000164805.1 Carlito syrichta | reverse complement strand
TCACCGCATCCTCAACCTGCTGGGCTCTGGTGATCCTTCCGCCTCAGCCTTCCAAGTAACCGGAACTACAGGCGTGCACTGCCACGCCCAGCTAATTTTTTATTTATTGTAGAGACAAGATCTCGCCAAGTTGCCCGGGGGGGTCTCGAACCCACGGGTTCAGGCAATGCACTCATTTCAGCCTCCCAAAGTGCTGGGATTACACCGAGCCCGGCCCGATTTGGAGATTAAAGGGCTAATTCGTAGTATCTTACATCAACATGTGTTAACTTTCTAAAGGAGGCACAGGATTGTTGCCACCATTTGTAACCAAAGAACACTATGACACCATCCTTATCTCCCAGCAGCAGCTCCTCCCAGCCCAGAAGATTCATATGCAAGACATTAGTGTGCCTCCTGCTTTGTAGTGTCCAGAAATCCTTGGGTGCTTCTTGTTTCCCAGCCTTCCTTCCCTGCCTGCCATCAATGCCATCCCCCGTCCATTGAATGGCCCCACCCCTAGAAGTCATCCTGGGCCCTCCCTCACATCTGGTCATCCAGAGTTCTGTTCTTTCACCCTCGTACCTTTATCTCAGATTCATTCTTTGTCTCTGGGGAAGAGAAGAAGGTTTACTTTCTGACTCGGCCACTCCCATTGTGGTTGCTGCCATATCGGAAAAGACCGAGTGACTGTTGCAGTGGTGACTGCACACCCCAAAGGCAGAACAGCGGAAGAACCAAGGCCAAGGCCCATGATTATTTCTTTTGGAGACAAAGGATGCCTCCAAAGATAGTAAGGTTTAGGTAAAAACTATGTAGAAGTTATCTTGGAAAATCTCTGAATTATCCCTTCCACAAAGGTCCCCTTCTGAAATTTTATCAAATGTTAAAGCAACGCCTTCTGCTTAAATTGCAATTGCCTGGTCACCAGCTCCTCAGGAAGGAGATAAATAAGATTTTCTTTCTTTCTTTCTTTCTTTCTTTCTCTTTTTTTTTTTTTTGAGTTGGAGTCTCACTCTGTCACCCAGACACCGCTCCCGGCCACCGCAACCTCGACCTGCTGGGCTCTGGCAATCCTTCTGCCTCAGCCTTCCAAGTACCTGGAACTAC
>NW_007080193.1:0-1002 GCF_000164805.1 Carlito syrichta | reverse complement strand
GCGCTGGCGCTGGCGCCTCAGATTTAGAGTACCCACGTGTCCCTGAAATTGGGATGCTGGCCGGGGACCCTGGGAAGCGGGTAGAGGTGAGTCCAGGAAGAATTTTCCAGGGCGTCGGCGAAACATATGGTCGAGCCAGAGTCCAAAAGCCGGGGAAAAACGCCGCGGAGGGAGGTACTCCCGATGCGGTCGCTCTCCCCTCCAAGCGCTCACTGCGAGCCACCCAGCTTAGCTTCCCAGTCTGTGGCGGATCGATCGCCAAGCGCTGTAGAGGGCAGTCCGGGGTGTCCTTTTCCACGTCGCCGCACAAGAAGTGGCGGATGCAGAGCCGAAAAGCACGGGAGAAGCTGGAACCGGGCGGCGCTCCTCCGGCGGACGGTCTCCCATCCAAGCGCCGGACGGCAGCGCACCTGCTTCGCCTCGCAGTCCCCGGCGGATCCGCAGCCTGCGCGCCGTGAGGAGACCTAGGGGGTCAGCTCCGACTCGCTTCCTCAAGAGGCTTCTGGGCTCCGTGCACCTCAAGCCCCGGATGCCTGGAAGCAGGCCCCCTCGGGACACGGGCGTCCTGGAACTAGCCGCTCACCCGCGCCCCACGCGGCTTTCCACGGCCCCAAGGCCTCCTGCGCCGGCGATCCCCCGGAATGTCCGGAAGGGAGCGCACACTCCGGCGACAGCCTGGGCGCTGAGGGGAGCGCAGGTCAGCTGGAGCCTCGGTGGCTGCCCTGGGGACGCCTGGTGTCTCCCGCTCCGTGGCGTCCCGACGACCCCGGCGTTCTGCCATCCGCAGCTGACGCTCCCGGGCGGCTGGGAAATGCCAAGCGCCCTGGATTGCGCTCTGCCCGTCGGCCGCAGGCTGTGGCTGGCATCGCGGTGCTCAGGACCCGACGTCGCGAGGCTCCGTTCCCATCCGCCCGGCTCCGCCACACCCGACACGAAGCCCCGCGACAGCCTCCAACCCTCTCCTGCCAGGCACCCGCTTGCCCCAGCCACCGGGGGTGTGTG
>NW_007080192.1:67618-68127 GCF_000164805.1 Carlito syrichta | reverse complement strand
CAAAAAAAAAAAAAAAAAAAAATTCACATTGGGCTGGGCGTGGTGACTCATGCCTGTATCCAACACTTTGAGAGATGGAGGTGAGAGAATTACTTGAGCCCAGGAGTTCGAGACCAGCCTGGGCAATACGATGAGTCCTCATCACTATAAAAAAACAAAAAATTAGCCAGGTGTAGGGGCTTACTCCTGTAGTTCCAGCTACTCAGGAGGCTGAGGCAGAAGGATCACCTGAGCCCAGGAGGTCACTCCAGCTTGGGCGACAAAGTGAAACCCGAACTCAAAAAAAATGTTCAATTAATTTCCAAAACTTTTTAATTTTGCAAAACTGAAATACTATATCCATTAAGCAAAAACTCAAATGGGTGAATTTTATGGTATGTGAATGATATCTCCATAATGATGTTTAAAAAAGCATTGTGCGGGCTCGGTGGCTCAGCCTGTAATCCCATGCTTTGGGAGGCTGAGGTGAGTGGATTGCCTGAGCCTGCGGGTTCAAGACCCGCCTGGGC
>NW_007080192.1:64760-66350 GCF_000164805.1 Carlito syrichta | reverse complement strand
CCTTTTTTTTTTTTTTGAGTTGGAGTCTCATTCTGTTGCCCAGGCTAGAGTGCAGTGGCACACTCACGGCCACTGCAGCCTCACCCTGCTGGGCTCAGCAGGCTTGACCCCTGCACCCGGTCTCTCTCTCTCTCTCTCTCTTTTTTTTTTAATCAAGGTCTCACTAGATCGCCCAGGCTGGAGTGCAGTGGCAAGATCATGGCCTACCATATCTTTGTTCTCCTGGATTCAGACGATCCTTCTGCCTCAGCCTCCCGAGTAGCTGGGACTACAGGCTTGTGCCACCACACCAAATTTTTTGACTTTTTTGTAGAGACAAGGTCTCACTATGTTTCCCAGGCTGGTCTCGAACCCCTGAGCCCAAGTAGTCCCCTAGCCCTGGCCTCCCAAAGTCCGGGGCTTATAGGCCCAGCTGCCAGTATTCTTTTTTTTTTTGAGTTGGAGTCTCACTCTGTCACCCAGGCTGGAGTGCTGTGGCATGCTCACGGTCACCACAGCCTCAATTTGCTGGACTCAGGCGATCCTTCCACCTCAGCCTTCCAAGTAGCTGGAAATACAGGTATGCGCCACCACGCCTGGCTAATTTTTTTGATTGATTGTAGAGACGAGGTCTCACCAAGTTGCCCAGGCCTGTCTGGAACCCGTGGACTCAGGCAATCCTCTCACCTCGGCCTCCCAAAGTGCTGGGATTATAGGCGTGAGCCACCACACCTGGCCTACCAGTATTTATTCACACCTTCATCTCACTTCAAGGCTTGGCCTTGGTTGTGGAACGATTGTTTGGAGTTGAGTTTCTGTGGAATTTGTGCCTCTCAGTCCTATCTAATCTGCTACGGTAGGTAGCCCCAGCTTCTGCGTAAGGCTCTTTACAAATTCCAGTCACCTGGAATATTGATTGGTTTATGAAACTTACAAGAGAGCACTGATGGCTCAGGACACTATAGCACACAGTTTTATAACCAAGGACGCTAATTATTTAAATTCCTGTACAGTGTTTACAATCACATCAATTCAGAGTGACAACTGGGAATATGCACATATCCTACAGAGACCAGCATTGGCCAGAGGCTGGACTCACATGCACCAACTCCTAAGAGACAGATGTGCCAGTGCATCTGGCATGATGGCTCATGCCTGGAATCCCAGCACCTTGGGAAGCAGAGGCGAGAGGATTGCCTGAGCCCGCAGGTTCGAGACCAGCCCGGGCAACTTGGTGAGACCTCATATCTGCAATAACAATTTTTTAAAAAAATTAGCCGGGTTGGCGTGCCTGTAGTTCCAGTTACTTGGAAGGCTGAGGCAAAAGGATTGCCGGAGCCCAGCAGGTCGAGGCTGCAGTGGCTGTGAGCATACCATTGCACTCCAGCCTGAGCAAGAGTGAGATTTCGATAAAAAAAAATAAAAAGAGACAGATGTGTCAACCAGTCAAATGACAATGAGACCGACAGGAGTGCATCCTCACCCTGGTTGTCTCGTTGGAGGAAAGCAGACTTGGGAAACGGTCACCTCAGAGGGGAACTGGGGGCCTAGATATAGGGAGTGACCCTGTGTTCCCAGCCTTTGCACTGGGGTCTCCCATTCTTTTTTTTT
>NW_007080192.1:59016-64487 GCF_000164805.1 Carlito syrichta | reverse complement strand
TCCACTCACCTCAGCCTCCCAAAGGCGCAGGATTACAGGCTGAGCCACCGAGCCCAGCGGGTCTCCCATTCTTACAGCAGAGAATGGCCACCCCTCCTAGACTGAACATGAGAACAATGTTTCCTGGACGCCAGCAGAATGTACCCATCTATTCCCACTGCCTCCGGAAGGAGAAGTGATGCTTTTCTTTCACTTGTTCCACAGTATTTAGGCGCCTTGCCTCAGTTTCTTCTCCTGGAGAATGGGGATATCGGTCGTGTCTCCCTCATGAGCATACGCCAAAGAGCAAAGCAGATGAAATAATGTATGTAAAGTAATAAGCTCAGGGCCCAGGAAGTTACACAGGCTTAATTCACTGTGTCTATTATTAGTAATATTAATTTCTTTTTTCTTTTTTTTTTTTTTTTTTTTGTGAGTTGCAGTCTCACTCTGTTGCTTAGGCTGGAGGGCAGTGGCACACTCATGGCCACTGCAGCCTTGACCTGCTAGGCTCAGGCGATCCTTCCACCTCAGTCTTCCAGGTGGCTGGAACTACAGGCGCGCCACCACGCCTGGCTAGTTTTTTGATTTATTGTAGAGATGAGGTCTCCCCAAGTTGCCTGGACTAGTCTCGAACCCATGGGCTCAGGCAATACTCTCACCTAGGCCTCCCAAAGTGCTAAGATTATAGGTGTGAGCCACCGCACCCGGCCAGTGTTAATTTCAGAAACAGTTGAGCACAGCATGGCCTGTGGCCTTCATAGAGCACAGGCAGACCTCTCTGTTCATTCCACAAGCGCTTACGAGATGGCCATCATGTCAGCCTGCCTTCCTGAATGGAGCCTTCCCAGTGTTCTCAAATTTTCATGGAGGCTGTTCCTTAGTCTCTTCCAAGTAATAAGCCATTTCCACCTACTCCCTTAACCCCTGAGGGGTTAACTGAAACTCACACTGGAGCAGTGACTTGCCTGAGGCCACCCAGAGATGAAATCCAGGTCCCTGTCCCCTGGACCCCGGCAGCCAAAGCCCTAGCTTCAGGCTGACTTCTGGTATTAGATTCCAAGAGTCCAACTCCCTAGTAAGGCTAAAATAAAAACATACTTACCCCTGGGTATCCCTGAAGCCACCCAGGATGCAAGAGGTTCTATGTGGCCAGCCCTATAGAGCAAACTTTTTCTGTAAAGAGCAGGGAAATAAATTAGACTTTGCAGGCCTCTGTCTCAAGTATTCAACTCTGAATGCTTGAGCAAGATAGCAGCCCTAGGCTGGGCACCGTGGCTCAGTGGCTCACACCTATAATCCCTGCACTTTGGGAGGCCGAGGTGAGAGGATTGCCTGAGCCCACGGGTTCGAGACCAGTCCAGGCAACTTGATGAGACCCCATCTCTACAATAAATCAAAACATTAGCTGGGGATGGGGGCGCACGCCTGTAGTTCCAGCTACTTGGAAGACTGAGGCTGAAGGATCACCAGCAGGTCAAGGATGCAGTGGCCGTGAACGTGCCACTGCTCTCCAGCCTGGACAACAGGGTAAGACCTCCAACTCAAAAAAAAAAAAAAAAAAAAAAATATATATATATATGTATATCAGCCCTACACAAGTTCTTAAGCAAGTGATTATAGCTGTGTCCCACTAAAGCCTTATCTATAAACACTGAAATGTAGCTGGGCGTGGTGGCTCACGCCTCTAGTCCCAGCAGTTTAGGAGGCCAAGGCAGGAGGATTGCTTGATCCCAGGAGTTTTACTGGCAACACAGTGAGACTGCGACTCTAAAAAGTAAAAAAAAAAAAAAAAAAAAAAAAAAGAGAGAGAGAGAGCTATAAACTAGCCAGGCACAGTGGCTCACACCTGTAATCCCGGCACCTTGGGAGGCGGAGGCGAGAGGATTTCCTGAGTTCAGGGGTTCAAGCCTAGTTTGAGTAACATGGTGAGACCTCGTCTCTACAATAAATCAAAAAATCAGCCAGGCATGATGGCACCTGCCTGTGATTCCAGCTACTTGGAAGGCTGAGGTGGGAGGATCACCTGAGCCCAGGAGGTTGAGGCTGCAGTGGCTGAGTATGCCACTGCACTCTAGCCTGGGCGACAGAGTGAGACTCCAACTCAAATATATATACATACACATATAAATTAAACAAAATGCTTTAAAACAAACACTGAAATGAGAATTGCATAGGATTTTCACATGTCACAAGATGTTAATTCTTCTTTTGATGGGTTTCCAACCATTTAAAAAACATTAAGCCCGTACTTAGTGCACTGGCTGTAGAAAAACCAATAGCCCACTGCTCAAAGGCTTATTTGATTTTTAGGACTAGAAATACGAAAATCCATTATTATTCCGAAAAGGGGCCTGAAGTCTGACCATCTATAGAGAGAAGGGAGGGTCGGTTAGTCCCTGGCTGAGCTTGCCTGGGACTCAGCCACCTTTATAAACCCATTTTCTTATCTTGTAGAGTGGTGACAATCATTCCTACCTTAGAGGGTTGTGAAGAGGGCTCAGTGGGATAAAGCATGGTAAAGCGTTTTGCAAAATGCAAATGTTTATTCACTTCATTGTTTCCACAGAGGCGCGCTGCACACCGACTTTTGCCTCCAGGAAGCCTTCTACGAACTTTGATGGGACGTCGTCCCTTTAAATCCGCCCCAACCACCCAAAGTGGTGGACGGGTCGGCACATGCGCATTCCTCTGCGGGACTGGCACCCCAGCCACAGCCTTCCCGGAGCCGGAGGCGGGGAGGTTAAAGGTCCTCCCACTCAGGACTTACACGCAAGCGTACATCGCAATCGAGAGCGCTATATCACGCGGAGAGCCCGGTCCCTTTTTCGCGTCCTCAGGCCCCGCCCCTCTCAGCCAATCAGCGGGCCTCGCCCTTGGCGGTGGCCAATGGCAGCGGGAGCGGGGGGCGTGGCTGGGCGTCCGGGGGCGCGGCCTGGCGCCGAGAGAAGCGGCGGGGCGAGCCGGGGGCTCTAGTGAACCGCGCAGCCGGACGGGGATCGCCGGCGGGCGGCGAGCGGAGGCGGCCCGGGCCCGGCGGTCTCCGCGATGTCACGATGGCTGTGGCCATGGTCAAACTGTGTGAAGGAGCGGGTCTGCCGCTACTTGCTGCACCACTACCTGGGTCACTTCTTCCAGGAGCACCTCAGCCTGGACCAGCTCAGCCTCGATCTGTACAAGGGCAGCGTCGCCCTGCGGGACATCCACCTGGAGATCTGGGTGAGGAGCCAAGCCCGAACCCAGGAAGGTGCGGAGGGCGGGAGCGCGGCGACCCGAGGCTCCCGGCGGAGGGGTCGGGCTGGGGCACCGGGCGCCCGGCGGAGGGAGCCCGGGGTCGGGGGGGGTCCGGCCCTCTCGGGGCGTCAGGGGCCCTCCCAGCTGGCCGCTCCGGCTTGCACCCCAGGAGCTGGGCGGGGGGGCGTCTCTGCCTCCACTTCGCGGGAGGGGAAACTGAGGCAGGGGAGGGCGATGTCGCCTGTCTGGAGCGTGCCAGCCCAAGCACACCAAGTTTGGGGGCTGAGTCGAGGAGCGAGGAGGGAGTGGGAGGAGGGAGCGCAGCAACCGGGGGCCTGGGGCGGAACCGGGCCCGGACAGCGACTGAGTTGGGGCCGAGGCAGCCGATCGGGGGGAGGCTGGCAGGGGCCCAGAGCCCCGGTGAGCACACCTGTGGAAATGCGCCCTGACCTCTTCACCCCCGCGGTCCTGGGCCGGTGGGTGAGGTTCGCCTCCGGATGTGGATGTCAACAACGCGTCAGCGCCGTGTTGATCAACACCTCGTGGGGCCGCGCTGGCCGCTTCCTGCTCGTGGGGCGGCCCCCCGGGTGTTTGGGAAGGGGCTTGGGTGTCAGCATCCCTACCTGGAGGAAACCCCCTCGTGAAAGGTGGGGAGAGCGGGCTTCCAGCGGAGGGGAGGCCGAGGAGATGCTGGGAGACCCGAGGCGGGAGGTCTGGGTCAGAGGCCTGAGGCTGAGGGTGGTGAGGGGCCCTGACTCACTGCTCAGCTGACCCGGGGAGTTTCAAAGAAGCCGCCAGTTAGAGGCGAGCTGGCCCAGGGCTGGTACTGGGTCAACCTCCGGGTCCAGAGCAGTGGGGGTGGGCATGGGGGCAGGGGCTTCTCAGTTTTCTGGCAGGCCTCGGGGGTCTGCAACTCTGCACAGGAGAGCTGGGCTTTAGGGGCTTGTCAGGCTCTGGTGAGCAAATGGGGGGTAGCAGGAAGACGCTGAGCCCAGAGTCGGGGCCCCTCCCAGGAGCCTGTTGTCTGAGTTTCAGGGTGGGAGGCCCCTCTCTGACCTCTAACCTTAGGCTGGCCTGAAAGATGGCTGACCTTTTCTGCCTTCCGCTCCTGAAAACACTCCCCCTCCTCGGTGACCTGCCCTCCTCTTGGAGGCTGAATTGGCTTCTAAATAGGCAGCTTCCACCTCCAGGGAGGAGTTGGGCCCGGCTTTCTTGATAACTGGCCCCTCCTCCCAGCTCAGCCTGCGCCCCACCTTGAAGGCCCCAAAAGAAGCTGAGTCCCAGGCCGGGCTAGGTGGCCCACGCCTGTAATCCCAGCACTTTGGGAGGCAGAGGCAAGAGGATTGCCAGAAACCAGCCTGGGCATATCAGCAAGACCTCATAGCCGGGTGCAGTGGTGCATGCCTGTAGTTCCAGCTACTTGGAAGGTTGAGGCGGAAGGATCACCCGAGTCTAGCAGGTCAAGGCTGTGGTGGCTGAGCGTGCCACCGCAATGCAGCCTGGGTGACTCTAACTCAAAAAAAAAAAGAAGCTGAGAACCTGGGGACTGAGGGGACATGAGGAGAGGGACCTGGGTCCCAGTCTCAGTTCCCACAGTATACTGGGTGGCTAAACTCGTCCTGTCTCTAGGCCTTAGTTTCCCCATCTGTGGGTCTCTGGATGAAGAATTTGGACTTGACCCCTACGGAGGCGGGGGGGGGGGGGGGGGGGGGAGTTCTAGCTCTGCCAATGTGCTTTCTTATTATTGAGTCCAGCAAGTTTACTGAGGCCCTTTCTGGGTGGCACCCCATAGGACTTAGGGTCACAGGTGGACTGCTGGCTTCAGGGAGCTCCCAGGGCAGGCAAGGGTACAACTCCGGCACAGACATTTTAGCTGAGGGTCAGCCCCATCTCCTGGACTTTCTCCCTGAAACATGGGTGTTGTGTTCTCCGCCAGTCCTGTACACATGTTCTTGCATGTGCAACACACTACCTTTCTACCACCTCCACCTACCGCCCCCTCCCACTTCCTCCTCATCCTTTCACTCTCCCCTCCTCTGACAACCCAGGCTGGGTGAGGCGTGCCCTCCCCCTCCGTCCTCAGTGCCCGCTCACTCCAAGTTTCATCCTCATTGGAGCCTTCTATGCTGGGGAATGAAGGCATTTTATTTACCTGCATAGCCTTGATGTTGGCATGTAGAAGGTGCTTAGTAAATACTTTTTTTGTTTTTTTTTTTTGAGTTGGAGTCTCACTCTGTCACCCAGACTGGAGTGCAGTG
>NW_007080192.1:47713-58996 GCF_000164805.1 Carlito syrichta | reverse complement strand
GCGGGCTCAGGCAATCCACTCACCTCAGCCTCCCAAAGTGCTGGGATTACAGGCTGAGCCACTGAGCCCGGCATAAATATCGTTTTTAATCTGTTTGTTTGCTTTTTGAGTTGGGGTCTTACTCCGTTGCCCAGGCTAGAGTCCAGTGGCACGATCACAGCTCACCGCAACTTCGAACTCCTGGGCTCAGGCAATCTCCCACCTCAGCCTCCCAAGTAGCTGAGCCTGCAGGCGCACACGGCCACACCTGGCTGATTAAAAATTTTTTTTTTGTAGAGACAAGATCTTGCTGTGTTGCCCAGGCTGGTCTCAAACTCCTGGGCTCAAGCAATCCTCCTGCTTTGGCCTCTTGCAGTGCTTGGATTACAGGCATGAGCCACTGCACCCGGTTGTCAATGTCATTTTTAACAGAATGGAGAGGGAAACATTTGAGCGGGCTTGAGGGGTTGGACACTTAGAAGATGGGGTGACGGGGCAGGCCAGGGGAAGGGAACAGCATGAGCAAAGGAGGGACCTTGTAGGTAACAGGTGGAGCAATGGGGAAAACTGAGGGTGCTCTCAAGGCAGCATGGCCAGACGAGGCGGTGGCGGCCAGCCGGTATGGTGTTGCCCTGAGCTGGCTTTGTCCTCTGCCTCTTCCCAGTCTGTGAACGAGGTGCTGGAGTCCATGGAGTCGCCACTGGAGCTGGTGGAAGGCTTCGTGGGCTCCATCGAGGTGGCCGTGCCCTGGGCGGCTCTGCTCACCGACCACTGCACGGTGCGCGTGTCAGGCCTCCAGCTCACCCTGCAGCCCCGCCAGGGCCCAGGTGAGGGTGGGACGAGGCAGGGGCCAGGCCTGGGTGAGGAGTGGGCCGGGGACCCCGGAGCTGGCGGAGCCTGCCTGCCTTGAGACCCTCTTCCTCCTGCCAGGGCCAGGGACTGCCGACTCGCAGACCTGGGCCTCGTGCATGACCACGAGCCTGCAGCTGGCCCAGGAGTGTCTACGGGAGGGGCTGCCCGAGCCCTCTGAGCCGCCCCAGCCCCTGGAGGGGCTGGAGATGTTTGCCCAGACCATTGAGACAGGTGCGCGGGCCACTCCCGGCCATCATGCCCCCTGCCCCTCCATGGGCCCCAGGACCGGGGCTCCAGATGGCAGTGTGGCCACCCTGCAGCCCAGGGGGAAGCTGCCTCCCCCCTTGCTTCTCTGCCTGACCTGAGACCCCTGTCCCACCCCCAGTGCTACGGAGGATCAAGGTGACCTTCCTGGACACTGTCGTGAGGGTGGAGCACTCCCCGGGAGACAGGAAGCGCGGTGTGGCCGTGGAGGCCCACGTGCAGAGGTGGGTGCGGGCCAGCCTGGGTGGGCCGGTGTGGAGCTGGGGTGGGAGCTGCCGGATGGCCCTGCCTCTGCCCCCGGCCCCCAGCCTGGGTTCCTGGAAACGGCAGGGGTTGTCTGGGGGGGCTGGGGGTGGTAGGATTGGGTAGGAGGGCTGTGTTGTGAGCCCGAACTGGCCTCCAGAGGGCCAGGTAGTGTTGGCACCGAGTGGCCAGGACCCCGAGAACAGGTCAGATGCTGAGGATCTGAGGAGCAAGGGCTGGCCTGAGCCTCCAAGCTGGACACGGTGGCCCAGGACCCTGGGCCAGCTCCGATTCACATGGTCCCCTCCTGGGAGCTCTGCAGGCCGGGCTCCCTGACCCCAGGCCCCCAGAACCGTGTGGAGAGGGGGGCTCTGGGCCTGGGGTGGCCGGGGCGGGGGCTGACCCTGCATTCCCCAGATTGGAGTACTGTGACGAGGCGGTGCGGGACCCAAGCCAGGCGCCCCCGGTTGATGTGCACCAGCCACCCGCCTTCCTCCACAAGCTGCTGCAGCTGGCAGGGGTCCGCCTGCACTTCGAGGAGCTCCCCGCCCAGGTAGGCCGGCTCCGAGCCCCAGGGTCCCTTCCTCCTGCCAGCCCCTTGAGCCCTCTGGCCCCTTCCATTCCCTGACCGTCTCTGACGCCTCAGCGCTCCCCTCCTGTGTCCTCTTGCCTCCCAGGAGGAAACGCCAGAGCCCCCTTTGCAGATTGGCAGCTGCTCCGGGTACATCGAGCTGACGGTGAAGCTGAAGCAGAATGAGGCCTTCCCGGGCCCCAAGGTGAGTCCCCCCACCTTGACTCCCTTATCTCAGACTCCTCCCCGGGATCGCTGGTCATCCCCAGGCCAGAGCAGGAGTGTCCAGTGAGGACACAACTGCCCGGGCAGCTAGAGAAACTGAGGCTCAAGTTGTGCCCAGGTTCACACAACTAGCTGGCGACACAGCTTAGCCCGGCAAGTGGCGTCCTGCTTCCCTGGGGCAAGGGCAGGTGGGGTGTGGCTCTCAGAGGGGCCGAGTGGAGGGCGGAGCTCCATGGCTGCCCCCTTGGCCCCCAGTTGGAGGTGGCCGGACAGCTGGGCTCCCTGCACTTGCTCCTGACCCCGAGGCAGCTGCAGCAACTTCAGGAACTGCTCAATGCCATGAGCCTTACAGGTGAGGCCTCTGGGCAGTTCGTGGGTGCGGTGGCTGGGGGAGGGCTGGCCATCCTGGACTGACGCATCCTCCACTGTAGACCCCGAGGGCCTGGCCGACAAGCTGAACAAGAGCCGCCCGCTGGGTGCTGAAGACTTGTGGCTGATCGAGCAGGACCTGAACCAGCAGCTGCAGGCAGGGGCTGTGGTTGAACCCCTCAGCCCAGACCCCCTCACCACCCCCCTTCCCAACCTGGACAGCACTGGTGGGTATGGGGTCCAACCCTGGCTGCAGGGGCGGCTTGTGCGGGTGCGAGAGCCCAGGGGCTGAGCCTGGCTGTCCCTGACGCCCCCCTCCTCCCCCGCAGACCTCTTCTTCTCCATGGCTGGCCTCACCAGCAGTGTGGCCTCGGTCCTCTCTGAGCTCTCAGATGTGGACCTGGCCTCTTCCGTGCACAGCGACCTGGCCTCGCGCCGGCTCGCTGCCCAGGCCCACCCGGCTGGTGAGTGAGGGCACCCTGGGTGCTCCAGGGACAGGAAGGGCTGGAAGAAGCCTTGGTACTGGAGGGCATCAGATGCATGCAAGAGGTCCCTGTTCATGACCTGGTTCTCTGGGGACCAAACTCAATTGAAGCTGTGGTTCAATGGACAAAACCTGGGTTTCTGATTCCTGATCTTTTTTTTTTTTTTGAGTCAGAGTCTCACTCTGTCGCCCAGACTGGAGCGCAGGGGCACGCTCATAGCCACCGCAGCCTCGTCCTGCTGGGCTCAGGCAGTCCTTCTGCCTCAACCTTCCAAGTAGCCAGAACTACAGGTGTGTGCCACCATGCCTGGCTAATTTTTCTTGATTTATTGTAGAGATGAGGTCTCACCAAGTTGCCCAGGCTAGTCTTAAACCCCTGAGTTAGGCAATCCTCTCACCTCTGCCTCCCAAAGTGCTGGGATTATAGGTGGGAGCCACCCTGCCTGGCCCAAGTCCCAATCTTTTCTTGGCCAAGCACTTAAACTCTCTAAGACTCGGTTTCCCCTTCTATAAAAATGGGATAGTAAGATCGGACTTCGTTGGACTATATATTTTGGTCGATATTTACGGAGTGTTTATTGCGGGCTAGGTGCTGGGCTGGGCACGTTATTACAGCTAGTCCTTCCTGCTCCCTTGAGAGGATTAAACTGAGCCTGGGCAGAGGGGCTGGCATACGTGAGGCACTCTGTCACCCCTGCCACCAAAGCCCCCTGCCAGAGCCATGTGATGGGGCAGACTTGACCTCTCACAGTCCAGCTGGCCCTGGGCTTCTTCCAACCCCCAGCCCAATGGTGGACCATCCCTCTCCCTGGGGTACCATGAGCTCTTGGGAGCCCCCGGTGAAGCCTCTGTCCCCTCAGGCAAGATGGCCCCCACACCCCTCCCGGACACCATGCGCCCTGACTCGCTGCTGAAGATGACCTTGGGGGGTGTGACCCTGACCTTACTTCAGACGTCTGCCCCATCTTCCGGACCACCTGACCTCGCCACCCACTTTTTCACTGAGCTCGATGCCACCAAGGATGGGCCCTTCGGCTCCCGAGACTTCCACCACCTCCGACCGCGCTTCCAGAGAGCCTGTCCCTGCAGCCACGTCCGGTACCAGCCCAAGGCAGGGCCTGGGGAGAGACCATCAGAGCCCCCTAAGCCTGTCTTCCTCGCAGGCTCATGGGCACAGCCGTCAGCTGTCCTGAGCTTGTCCCCTGAAGCCTCCTTCCTTGCAGGCTCACGGGCACAGCTGTGCAGCTGTCCTGGGAGGTGCGGACAGGCAGTAGGAGCCGGCGGACAACCAGCACAGATGTGCACTTTGGGCAGCTCGAGGTTCTGGAGTGCCTGTGGCCCCGGGGCTCTTCGGAACCCGAGTACACAGAGGTGAGGGCAGAGGCGGGATGTGTGCGGTGCAGGGTCTGGAGGTGTGGGTGGGTATGGGGGCTAGGCCTCACCCTGTTCGCCTCTGCATCCCATCCCAGATCCTAAGCTTTCCCAGTAACTTGGGCTCTCAGGCCTCCACTCGGCCCTGCGCCCACCTGCGCCACACACAGACCCTGCGCCGTGTGCCCAAGGTAACCCACCCCTCTCCAGCTGGAGGCTGCTGGGCGCGTCCCATGGTGTGTTGACCCCTGCCTTGGCCTCTGCGGGTGACTCTGTGCTCCCCACCCCATCCCCCTTACCTGTGCTCCCACCAGACCACACCTCACCTCACCATTCCAGGGGGGCCTGCCTACCTCCCTCTGTGCCTGTACATGCTGGTCTTACAGCGTGGTTGCCCCTTTCCCAGTCTCAACATGGCCCCCTGTCGCTGGGCCTCTGGGGCCGAGAGTGGCAAGCATTGAGTGGCTTGTATTAGACAACCCGGCATGTCATCTGCATCCTGCAAGGTGGTAAAGGTCTCCCCAGTTCTTCCCCACCATCCGGGAAGCTCTGAGAGCTGCTTCCCATCCCACCACACCCCCAGCCCTCACTGACCCGAACGCCCTCACCCTCAGAGCCGACCCCGGCGCTCAGTCGCCTGCCACTGCCACTCAGAGCTGGCCCTGGACCTGGCCAACTTCCAGGCGGATGTGGAGCTGGGTGCCCTGGACCGACTCGCTGCCCTGCTGCGCCTGGCCACCACACCCCCCGGGCCACCTGCCGGCCTGCTGGTGAGATGCCCAGCCAGGGCGGGGCTGGGTGGAGAGTGGGGCGGGCGTCCTTGGGTTCTCGACTTGACCACAGTGGGAGAAGCCCTGGCAGCAGCTCTGACCCCCGACCTCCTGCAGACAGAGCCCCTGCCAGCGACTGAGCAGCAGACGGTGTTTCAGCTCTCAGCACCCCAGGCCACGCTGCGACTGCGCTTCCCTGTTGCTGACCTGCGGCCTGAGCGGGACCCCTGGGCGGGCCGGGCCGTGCGGGCGGAGCAGCTTCGCCTGGAGTTGAATGAGCCCCAGTTCCGGTCAGAGCTCAGCAGTGGGCCCGGGCCCCCAGCTGCCACCCGTCTGGAACTCACCTGCTCCGACCTGCACGGTAAGAGCCACATCGTAGGCTGGGCGCGGTGGCTCACACCTGTCATCCCAACACTTTGGGAGTCTGAGGCGAGAGGATTGCCTGCGCCAAATGGGTTCGAGACCAGCCTGGGCCACTTGGCGAGACCGCATCTCTACAATAAATCAAAAAGTTAGCCGGACGTGGTGGTGTGTGCCTGTATTTCCAGCTTCTTGGAAGGCTGAGGCAGAAGGATCGCCTGAGCCTGGCAGGTCGAGGCTGGGGTGGCCGTGAGCATGCCACTGCCCACTAACCTGGGCAATAGACTGAGACTCCAAAAAAAAAAGAGAGAGATACCTGGTTGACAACACCTGGGACGGGGCCTGGGCCTCTGGGAGGGGTGGCCTTGGGGCTGCCGAAGGTGCCGCGTAACAGTTGAGACAGGCTCTGGTCCAGATGAGGATGTTCTAGAACCGGACCCTGGCGCTGTCCCGCTGCAGCCTGCGGGCACCAGCACTCCCTGTCCCTGGTCTCCTCTGGGCACCAGGCAGATGGATCCATTGTCGCCAGACCACTGCAGACCATGGGTGTGGGGATGTGGGGGGCGGTGAGGGTGCAGGCACAGCTCTGAGCTGACCCAGGCATTGGGAAAGAAACAGGATGGCTCAGCCTGTAATCCCGCACTTTGGGAGGCTGAGGTGACTGAATTGCCTGAGCCCGCGGGTTCAAGACCCGCCTGGGCAACTTGGCGAGACCTCATCTCTACAGTAAAAATCAAAAGTCAAGCTGGGCTTGGTGGCTCAGTCTGTAATCCCGCGCCTTTGGGAGGCTGAGGTGAGTGGATTGCCTGAGCCCACGGGTTCGTGACCCACCTGGGCAACTTGGCGAGACCTCATCTCCACAATAAATCAAAAATTAGCCGGGCATGATAGCACGCGCCTGTAGTTCCTGCAACTCGGAAGGCTGAGGCGGAAGGATCGCCGGAGCCCAGCAGGTCGAGGCTGTGGTGTCCGGGAGCGGCCACTGCACTCCAGTCTGGGCGACGGAGTGAGACTCCAACTCAAAAAAAAGAAACAGGAAAAGGCAGCAGTGAAGACCTCCTTGCCCTTCCCCATCTCCTCCAGGTACCTATGAGGATGGAGAGAAGCCGCCCGTCCCCTGCCTGCGTGTCTCCAAAGCCCTGGACCCCAAGAGCCCTGGGCGCAAGTACTTCCTGCCACAGTAAGCGGGTCCTCGGAAGGGGCCGCCGGAGAGGAGGGTTCCACCACAGTGAGTGCTGGGGGCCCCGCAGGCCAGTGACAGGCCTGTGCCTCGGCAGGGTAGTGGTGACCGTGAACCCCCAGGCCAGCAACACCCAGTGGGAGGCGGCCCCAGAGAAGGGGGAGGAACTGGAGCTGTCGGCCGAGAGTCCCTGTGAGCTGCAGCAGCCAGAGCCTTCGCCCTTTTCCTCCAAGAGGACCATGTACGAGACCGAGGAGGTGAGGCCTGTCCCACGCCCCCCCCACGCCAGTTTCTGCCACGGGAGCCGTCTGTGTGGCTGTGGGCCAGGCCACAAGCCCCCCTGGGGTGTGTGCTTGTGATGCGACCCAGCTCCAAAGAGGATTTTGCCTCTTATGTTATTTCCATCCAGTCAGGCAGCCTGGAGTACCCCCGCACCGCGACTCACAGGGTTGGGGTGCAGTCCACTGGGGAGGGCAGGCCCCTGGGGGAACATGGGCCCTCGATTGGGGAGATCAGGACCCCACCTCACCTCAACTATTGATCAGCAGTGTCCACTGGGACCTCAGGATCCTCTTCTGAAGATGATGAGGGCTAGATGAGAGGCAGTTTGAGGCCTGGCCTTGGGGATCAGACCACCTACGTTCAAATCCAGGCTCTGCCACTCAGTGGCTGTGTCACCTTGGGGAGTTGCCTAACCTCTTGGAGAGTGACCTGTGGAGGAGTGTTCTCTGTCTCAGGCCTGTTGTGAGAATCTTTTTTTTCTTTTTGAGTCGGAGTCTTACTCTTTTGCCCAGGCTGGAGTGCAGGGGCATGCTCACAGCCACCACAGACGGCCTCGACCTGCTGGGCTCAGGCGGTCCTTCCGCCTCAGCCTTCCGAGGAGCTGGAACCACAGGCCTGCGCCACCCTGCCTGGCTAACTTTTTTATTTATTGTAGAGACGAGGTCTCACTGTGTTGCTCAGGCTGGTCTCGAATCCCAGAGCTCAGGCAATCCCCTCGCCTCTGCCTCGCAGAGCGCTGGGATTGTGGGCATGAGCCACCGTGCCCAGCCTGCTGTGAGCGTCAGGGGAGTGGACATCCATGCAGCCCTCGGAGCCGGGCTGGTGTGCCGTCAGCGCTTGTCCCTTGGGCCATCATGCATCCCAGCAGAGGGGCTCCTGTGAATAAACGAATGAACAACAGGGGGGCAGGACTCAGGAGAGACAGGCCCCACCGTCTCTGAGATGACTTTCCCCCTCGGCCTGTCTAGATGGTGATCCCTGGAGACCCCGAGGAGATGAGAACGTTCCAGAGCCGAACCCTGGCGCTGTCCCGCTGCAGCCTGGAAGTGCTGCTGCCCAGCGCCCACGTCTTTCTGCCGAGCAAGGAGGTCTACGAGAGCGTTTACAACAGGTGGGGACACGGGCGGGTGAGACTGGGTGAAGGGCCAAACCCGGCTCCCCTCACCCCTGCCCTCTGTCTGCCAGGATCAACAACGACCTGCTCATGTGGGAGCCTGCGGGCCTGCTTCCCACCTCCGACCCCTCCGCTCACCCCCCTGGCTTCCCCGGCCCCTCGGGCTTCTGGCACGACCACTTTAAGATGTGCAAGTCGGCCTTCAAGCTGGGTATGACGGGTGCTGGGGCTGGGCTGGAGGGAAGACCCCCAGGTCTGGGCAGGGCCGGCCCGCCCTCCCGGGTCTCCTCCCCACCCAGCTGCCTGGATCTCCCCAGACTCAGACTCGGATGACGAGGACGCCCACTTCTTCTCAGTGGGGGCATCCGGTGCCCCCCAGGCCCCTGCCCCTGAGCCCCCGGGGCCGCACTCCCAGAGCACCTTCTCCACCCTGGTGACCGTGCTGAAGGGTCGGATCACAGCCCTCTGCGAGACCAAGGTGAAGGCGGCCCCGGGCAGGCCAGCCCCTAACTCAAGACCCCCGCTGGCAGGAGAGCGAGACAGGCGCGAGCAGCTTCAGGGTGGGGATTGGAGGAGCAGGAGGCCCCAGTGGGCAGCACGATCCCTCCCACGGCACCCTGTCAGCCACTGTTAACGCCCACTGTATGTAGAGCACCACGTGAGGGTCAGAAGGGGCATTGTGCCAGCCCGAGGAAGCAGACGGGGCAGGGCTGAGGGGAGGAGAGGTGGGTGCTGGCGGGCTGCCGAGGGCCGCGGGTGTAGCCAGGCCGCGTGCTCCCGCAGGACGAGGGTGGGCGGCGGCTGGAGGCTGCCCACGGGGAGCTGGTGCTGGA
Organism: Carlito syrichta; assembly: GCF_000164805.1. Taxonomy (NCBI): domain Eukaryota; kingdom Metazoa; phylum Chordata; class Mammalia; order Primates; family Tarsiidae; genus Carlito; species Carlito syrichta. The sequence continues at coordinate 50,099 of NW_007080192.1, read as the reverse complement.
TGTGGAACAAGGCACCGTCTTCAGCGTTTCCCAGTATCGCGGCCAGCCGGGACTTGGCTACTTCTGTCTGGAATCCGAAAAAGCAGCGCTCTACCACCGAGGTGTGAGGGCTGGGTGCTGGCCCCCACCGGGTGTCTCGGGGCGGGCTGGGGGGCTCTCCGGAGGGCCATGGGCCCCCGGTGGAGTGGGAAGCCAGTTGGCTTGGCGGCGGGGGGCTCACGAGAACCCTCCTCAGCGGCTGTGGACAACTACCCGCTGCCCAGTCACCTGGACCTGCCCAGCTTTACTCCCCCGGCCCAGCTGGCCCCGACCATCTACCCATCCGAGGAAGGCGTGACCGAGCGGGGAGCCTCGGGTCGCAAGGGCCAGGGCCAGGGCCGAGGCCCCCACATGCTGTCCACCGCTGTGCGCATCCACCTGGACCCCCACAAGAATGTGAAGGTACAGCCCCCTCCCGCAAACCCCCCCCACCTCCGTGGCTGGGTGGCTGCCTGCCTCCCTGGTACGGGGTGGGGCCGGGCTCTGCCCTGACTGCATACCCCTTCCCAGGAGTTCCTGGTGACACTGCGGCTGCACAGAGCCACTCTGCGCCACTACATGGCCCTGCCCGAACAGAGCTGGCACTCCCAGGTGAGCAGGGGTGGCCTGGGAAGTCACATGGCCCAGTGACTCTGGACTCCTGGCTTGGGCGAGCAGGTCTGCAGGTGGGAGGAGCACGGGCTGGGCCAGAGCTGACCTTGGCCGGAGCTCTTGGGCAAGGGGTGTGGTGGTCAGCTGATGGGCAGCGAGGGGCAGGGTGCCGGGCGGGGAGGGGCCTAAGGGAAGAGGCCACCCTGTCCTCACTGCCCCATCCTGTCCTGACCCCTGAAGCTGCTGGAGTTCTTAGATGTGCTGGACGACCCCGTGCTGGGCTACCTGCCCCCAACGATCATCACTGTCCTGCACACACACCTGTTCTCCTGTGCTGTGGACTACCGGTATCCAGACTGGGCGGGCTGGGGGCTGGGGGAGGGACCGATGCTTGACTCCAAGGAGCCTTCCAACCCAAGTATGACCCTCCAGGCCACTCTATCTCCCTGTGCGCGTCCTGGTCACTGCAGAGACCTTCACCCTCTCCAGCAATATCATCATGGACACCTCCACCTTCCTGCTCAGGTATGCAGGCTACCCCATGCCCCTGGGCCAACCCACCCCAAGCTGGGCTGCAGCTGCCCACCTGTTATATGTCCTCAGGCCTCTCTGAGCCTTCCTGTACATTTGGGGTGATTCTCTTCTCAGAAATGTTGGTGTTTCCACCTTCCTAGGGGGCAGCTGGCCACTCCACATCAGAGCCTCAGAAGCATTCATGCTGTCTGACCTGGTGATCTCACCAGGGGGTTGTCCTAAGGATGTAAGGATAGGCCAGGTGTGGTGGCTCATGCCTATAATCCCAGCACTTTGGGAGGCCGAGGTGAGAGGATTGTTTGAGCTCAGGGGTTCGAGACTAGCCTGGGCAACTTGGTGAGACATCTCTACAATAAATTCAAAAATTAGCCGGGCAAGGTGGTACGTGTCTGTAGTTCCAGTTGCTTGGAAGGCTGAGATGGAAGGATCGCCTGAGCCCAGAAGGTTGAGACTGCAGTGGCCAGGAGGGTGCCACTGCCCTCCAGCCTGGGTGACAGAGTGAGACTCCAACTCAAAAAAAAAAAAAAAAGAAAAGTAGTCAAAATTTTTGCATTAAATGCCTCAAATTACAGCCTAAGTGAATACACATGGCCCACCAAGTAGATGAGATATGTGCAGCTATTAAGGTCAAATTGAAGAATAACTGTAAAGTACAAGAAAGTGGCATAATACAATGTTTGCTGGAAAAAAAATTGGATGCAGAACTATATATGTTATTTATTTATTTGTTTATTTATGTACTTATTTATGAGTCAGGTCTCACTCTGGCACCCAGGCTGGAGTACAGTGACACAATCACAGCTCACTACAACCTGGACCTCCTGGGCTCAGGCAGGCGACCTTCCGCTTCAGCCTTTCAAGTAGCTAGAACCATAGGCACACGCCACCACACCCGGCTAAGTTTTTGATTTATTGTGGAGGCAAAGTCTCAGCAAGTTGCCCGGGCTGGTCTGGAATCCCTGGGTTCAGGCAATCCTCTCGCCTCAGCCTCCCAAAGTTTTGGGATTACAGGCATGAACCTAGCTTCAGAATAACGTATATATTTTTTTGAGTCAGAAACTCATTCTGTTGTCCAGGCTGGAGTGCCAAAAAAAAGAGAGAGAGAGAGAGAGTCTTTAAAAATGCTTTTTTGGCCAGGCTCGGTGGCTCAGCCTGTAATCCCACACCTTTGGGAGGCTGAGGTGAGTGGATTGCCTGAGCCCGCGGGGTCGAGACCTGCCTG
>NW_007080192.1:45605-46881 GCF_000164805.1 Carlito syrichta | reverse complement strand
ACTCACCTCAGCCTCCCAAGGCATGGGATTACAGGCTGAGCCACCGAGCCCAGCTAACATGAAATATCTTAAAGGAGTTTTTATTATATTAGCATTAAAGAAGGACTTATTTAAAAAAAAACAAGAAATGCAGTAGAGTATAAAAGGACACCCCCTCCCAGGACTGTGGTGAGGCCAAGTGGGGGCCCCTCACGCAAGTGAGCGCCTGCTGTCTGGGCCTGCAGCATGGGAACCAGGCCCATTCTCCCTGTTGTGCAGACAGCAACGCCTAGACTGGAGAGGGCCCACCAGGACCACTGCCGGTGGGCTTGGGACCCCGCTACCTGTCTCCCGGAGCCCCAGCCTGCCGGGCGCCCAGGCCCTTCTCAGCCCTGTTCCCCCCCAGGTTCATCCTCGATGACTCTGCCTTGTACCTGTCCGACAAGTGCGAGGTGGAGACCCTGGATCTTCGGCGAGGTGGGCAGGCCCGGCCTGGGCTTCCCTTCCCACCACAGCCCCCAGCCGCGCCCAGAGCAGCCAGTTGTTCTCACCAGGCTGCTGGCCAGGTTCTCGGCTCCCACAGGGCATGCACAGTGGGTGCTATACCCACGCAAACTTGACCCTTTCCTCTGGGGTGGGTCAGGGGCCTGGTAGGGGGAGACCATAGGATGTTTCGCTCTCTGCTTCAGATTATGTCTGTGTCTTGGACGTCGACCTCCTGGAGCTTGTGATCAAAACCTGGAAAGGGAGCATCGAGGGCAAACTGGTGAGTGTGGCTGTCCCCTAGGGTCCCCAGAGCAGGTGCAGGGGCCCAGGGTACCTCTGGGGTCCCATCCCCCACACATATCCTGGCCATCGTCTGTGCCTGCCCTTCCCTTGCTGGGCTGCACTTAGGCCTCTCCCGGAAAGGGCCAGGCCCACCAGGGGTATCCCTAGATGCTTGCTGAATGAGTGAATGAATGAACGGGTTTCAGCCTTGCCACCAGAGGGAGCTGCGGTCAAGGCAAAGGCAGGGCCTCAGGGGTCAGGTGGCCTTTGTGGGTCCCCAGTTTCTCATCTATATAACGGAGACGACAGGCCCCACCTCACTGGCTGAAGGGAGGGTCACAGGAGTCCTTTGCGTGTGGGAGTGGGGTAGTGGGCACACTCCTGCTTTCTTTTCATTATTTTTTATTTTTTCGTGAGTCAGAGTCTCGCTCTGTTGCCCAGGCTGGGGTGCAGTGGCACGCTACTCCCGGCCACCGCAGCCTCGACCTGCTGGGCTCAGGCAATCCTTCCGCCTCAGCCTTCTAAGTAG
>NW_007080192.1:43034-44883 GCF_000164805.1 Carlito syrichta | reverse complement strand
ACTCACGGCCCCACCCCTGCCCGGCCCAGCTCTCCGAGAGCCCTGCCTCCCTGTCCTCGTGCCCCCCGGTGGAGACGGCCCTCATCAACCAGCGGGACCTGGCCGACGCCCTGCTGGACACGGAGCGCAGCCTGCGGGAGCTGGCCCAGCCCTCAGGTGGCGTGGGGGCGCCTTGGGGACTGCAGACACAGCCAAGCCCCCGTCGTGGGCATCTCCAAACTGGCCCCTCTCTCCAACAGGTGGCCCCCTCCCTCAGGCCTCGCCCGTCTCCGTCTACCTGTTCCCAGGTGAGCGGAGTGGGGCCCAGCCCCCTCCGCCCCCCGCCGGGGACCCCCCTGGCAGCTTAGGGTCCCGCACAGAGGCCAAGGACGACGAAAAGGAAGAGGAAGGGGATGGGGACACTCTGGACAGCGACGAGTTCTGCATCCTTGACGCTCCTGGCCTGGGCATCCCGGTGCGTGGGGGGAGGGGTGGCCCAGTTAGCTGCCCGTCAAGCCGCTGTTTGGGGTGGGGCCAGGATGCTCAGTGGTGGTTGCTTGGCCTTTCCAGAGTGACCGAGATGGGAGAAGCGGGCAGGAGGCAGTCGCCATCACCTGGGGGGCCAGTGCTGGTCCTCCCTGGCGGGGCAGCCCTGACTCTGGGCTTTGACTGAGTGGGTGGATTTTCAGAGCAAGAGGAGGCCTGGCACCCCGGGCAGGGGACGGGGACATTCAAGGGATGGAAGAAAAGGAGAGGGTGGTTATCAAGAGGGGGAGAAGAGGCCGAGCACGGTGGCTCATGCCTGTAATCCCAGTACTTTGGGAGGCCGAGGTGAGAGGATCGCCTGAGCCCAGGTGTTCAAGACCAGCCTGGGCAACTTGGTAAGACCTCATCTCTACAATAAATCACAAAACTAGCCGGGCAGGGTGGTGCTTACCTGCAGTTCCAGCTACTTGGAAGACTGAGGTGGAAGGATCACCTGAGCCCAGCAGGTTGAGACTGTGGTGACCCTGAGCGTGCCCCTGCACTCCAGCCTGGGCAACAGAGTGAGACTCCAACTCAGAAAAAAAAACAAAGGCCAGGCGCCGTGGCTCAGCCTGTAATCCCAGCACTTTAGGAGGCTGAGGCGAGAGGATTGCCTGAACCCAGGGGTTCGAGACCAGCCTGGGCAACTTGGTTAGACCTCGTTTCTACAATAAATCACAAAAACTAGCCGGGCATGGTGGCATGCATCTGTAGTTCCAGCTACTTGGAAGGCTGAGGCAGAAGGATTGCCGGAATCCAGCAGGTTGAGGCAGTGGTGGCCGTGAGAGTGCCCCTGCAGTCCAGCCTGGGTTACAGAGTGAGACTCTGACTCAAAAAGAGGGAGAGAAGAACCATTTGGCTGTAAGGGCCCGTGGGAATATCCAAACTCACCAAGGTCAGAGAGAGGGGTCTAGGAGGAGCAGAACAGGGATCTTTTTTTTTCTTGAATTGGAGTCTCACTCTGCCGCCCAGGCTGGCGTGCAGTGGCCGCTCCCGGCCACCCCAGCATTGACCTGTGGGGCTCCAGCCATCCTTCCGCCTCAGGTTTCCGAGTAGCCGAAACTACAGGTGCGCACTACCATGCCCGGCTAAGGAGCAAGGGTCTTGCAGGCTCCACTTGGACAGACCACTCAGACACAGGCTCTGGGGACGGTCGTCTGAAAGGGTCATCTTTTGACAGGATGGAGGAGGGGGAGATGTGAGGACAAGGGACAAAGAGGTGCTGGGGGGTCTGGCCTGGGGAGCATGCGGGGGCCCCACGTCTTCCCTCGGTCTCTTCCCGGCAGCCCCGAGATGGGGAGCCCGTGGTGACGCAGCTGCATCCAGGCCCCATCGTCGTGCGGGA
>NW_007080192.1:38386-42054 GCF_000164805.1 Carlito syrichta | reverse complement strand
TCACGGGAGCCCAGCAGGGCGAGGCTGCGGTGGCTGGGAACGGCCCCCGCACTCCAGTCTGGGCAACGGAGTGAGACTCCAACTCAAAAAAAAAAAAATAAGTCAGGTGTGGTGGCACGTGCCTGTACTTCCAGCTACTTGGAAGGCTGAGGGCAAGGATTGCCTGAGCCCAGCAGGTCAAGGCTGCAGTGGACGTGAGCATGCCACTGCACTCCAGTCTGGGCAGTGGAGTGAGGCTCCAACTCAAAAAAAAAAAAAAGAAAACGAAAGCTGCTGCTGGAAGCATCCTGATGTTTCCAGGAGCAGTGAGAGGCAGGCGTGGCCGGCGATGGAGCCCTCCTGGTGGGTTTGAGGAGATGCTGCCACAGGGGGCCAAGCAGGGTGAGCCTGGGCAGGTTCAGGAGAGACTGACTGGTGGGAATCAGGGTCTGGCTGAGAACTGGACAGGCATGGACACAGAGAGAGGCGCAGGGGATCGGGCCTGAGAAATTGCGCAGGGAGAGGAGAGACCCAGGCCGGGGCTGGGCTTCCTGAGGGGATGCTGAGGCAAATGACAGGAGCACACCAGGCTGTTGGGAGCGACGGCTATGCTGGGACAGTCCAGGCGAGAAGAGCTTCAGCGCAGCAGCTGGGGGCTGATGGGGCCGGTGGCTGCATGGACAGAGGAAGGTTGCCCACGCAGATGAGGCGGGGGCCCAGGCCCGAAGGAGAGCCAGGTCCGGGTGGGTCCCTGCGAGGCCGAGGAATGGCCCTGTGGTGTGTGGAGGCGGGTGGGAGAGGACGGGGTGTGGCCAACCAGAGTGAGAGTTGGTGGCCGCCGTGGGGATGCGGGACATGTGCAGGGGTTGGGAGATGTTTTGGGGGTCTTGGAGATCGAGGGTGCAGCCGAGGCTGGCGCTGCAGGTGACAGGGCAGGTGGGCACCACTTAGACAAGGCCAAGACCCTGAGGAAGGGGCAGCTGGATTCCGGGAACGAGGTCAGGAGTTCAGCAGGTCGGCCCGTGGAGGCGTGGAGGCGGCAGCCAGGTGTGGGGCTGAGCTGGGTTCAGGAAGGGTCGACGGGCGAGAAGGGGGCTGGGGCCAGCCCTTCCCTCCCTCCTGGGGCCCCGAGTACCCGGCTCAGGCCTGCGTCCACCACCAGGTGAGCTTCCAGCACGAGGTGTACCCAGCGGAGCCAGCCCCGGGGCTTGTGGCCCCCAGCCAGGAGCTGGAGGAGCGGCCGCTGTCCCGCCAGGTGTTCATCGTGCAGGAGCTCGAGGTCCGGGACCGGCTCGCCTCCTCCCAGATCAACAAGTTCCTGTACCTCCACACGAGCGAGCGGATGCCGCGGCGTGCCCACTCCAACATGGTGCGTGCGGCCCCCGCCGTCCACCCCGGGCAGGGCACGGGGCCCTCGGGACACATCGTCACACGCACGCACCTACAGGTTGCCTGTGAGCCTGGGAGGAGGCGGAGCTGGAGCGGTCTTCGCAGAGGGGACGGCATGCAGGGCGGTGGGGCGGCCGGGGGGCGGGCAGGGAGCAGGGCCCCGAGGCCAGCGGGCACCCAGAGCCTGCCCTCTGCCCCCAGCTCACCATCAAGGCGCTGCATGTGGCCCCCACCACCGACCTGGGCGGGCCTGAGTGCTGTCTCCGCGTCTCACTGATGCCCCTGCGGCTCAATGTGGACCAGGTAAGCGGGCCAGGGAGGGCAGCGCCCAGGGGACCCCACTGTCTCGGGCCTCTGAGTCTGATCTGCGCCCGGAACTCTCCCCGGCAGGACGCCCTCTTCTTTCTGAAGGACTTCTTCACCAGCCTGGCGGCTGGCATCAACCCCATGGTCCCAGGGGAGACCCCCGGTGACGGTGAGAGGCTGAGTCACGGAGGGGAGGGTCGGGGCCTCCTGTCTCCCCGCGCAGCCCAAGCTCCCAGCCCTCCCCAGCCCCGTTGTCTCCGTCGTCCCCATCGTCCCCATCGTCCCCGGCCGGGGCCTTCCCCTCCCCTAGCTCACCCGGAGACGCTGCGAGTCCAGCCCGGCAGCCCCCAGGAAGGTCGGCCCGAGGGCACAGAGAGCACTGGCTCGCAGGAGGCCACAGGTGGACACGGCGCCACCTCGGCCGATCAGCAGCCCATCTACTTCAGGTAGGGCTGCAGGCTGGGGGCCTGGGCCAGAAGCTGGGGGCCAGGTCAGTGATCAGAGAACCCCTCCCTGCTCCCCGCCCAGGGAGTTCCGCTTCACGTCCGAGGTGCCCATCTGGCTGGATTACCACGGCAAGCACGTCACCATGGACCAGGTGGTAAGTGGGGGTCAGGCGGGGTGGCCACGGGAGCTACTCTCGGCGGCCAGGTCTTGCCTGCAGGCACCGTCGGTGGCCAAGTCGGAGTCTGGCGGCTCCCGTGGCAGCAGCACGTCAGGGCCATCCTGTAAACCCAGACCCCTCCTTCCCCAGGGCACTTTCGCGGGCCTCCTCATCGGCCTGGCCCAGCTCAACTGCTCCGAGCTCAAGCTTAAGCGGCTCTGCTGCCGGCACGGGTGAGCCCCAGCACCCCCCAGCGTGCCCGTCTTCCCTTTGCTCTGTTCCCGAGGGTTGTGTGGCGCGGCCAAGCCATCGTCTTGCGCAGGGTCTCAGTTTCTCCCCTGTAAAAGGGGCCTGGTCGTCCCTCTGCACCCGACTGAATGTGACCCCAGGGCGAGGAGGGTGCCCACGGGGGCACTCGGTCCTCCCAGCCCCAAGTGTGGCTCCCTCCCTCACCCCCCTCCAGGCTCCTGGGTGTGGACAAGGTGCTGGGCTATGCTCTCAACGAGTGGCTGCAGGACATCCGCAAGAACCAGCTGCCGGGACTGCTGGGCGGCGTGGGCCCCATGCACTCGGTCGTCCAGCTCTGTGAGTGTCCGGGCCTGGGCGCTCTTGGGACTGCTGTCGCCCCACAGCGGCCGAGAAGCTGCCGCTGAGAGGCAAGGCGGTCCTCCCGCAGGGTGGGTGGGGCAGGGCAGCCTCCAGTGTCTCTGACAGCCCCCCTGCCCCCAGTCCAAGGCTTCCGGGACCTGCTGTGGCTGCCCATCGAGCAGTACCGGAAGGACGGGCGTCTCATGCGGGGGCTGCAGCGGGGGGCTGCCTCCTTCGGTTCGTCCACGGCCTCCGCTGCCCTGGAGCTCAGCAACCGGCTGGTGCAGGCCATCCAGGTGAGGGGCACCCCGAGTCCCGGAGTCCACTGCCCCACGGTGTCCCAGTTCTGTCCCCAAAGCTCTATGGAGAGTTAGGGAGCGTGGACAGTCTGGACGCTGCAGCCTGATTCGGCCGAGAAGCGTCCTGAAGAAAAGAGGCCAAGTGACTTCTTGGGCCCCACAGCCAGGTCTCCCCGGCTCACGGTGGCTCCGCGCAGGAGGGTGGGGGCCCCGGGCCCCCAGAGCCCACCGTGTCTCCATGTTCGTGGATGACTTAAAAGGGAGGGGAAGGCTATGTTTGCAGACTCGGAAACTGAGGCCCAGAGACTGGTCCAGGCTTTGCTAGGTCCAGAGGGACCCCAGGGACACTGGGCAGCCAGCCCCCGAGGAGCCAGTGCTGTGAGCAGCCGGGGCCAGGTGGACTCTGGGAGGGAGTGGGTGGTCATCGTGGGGGCCGGGAGTGTGCAGGCGCCTGGAGGGCCCTGTGCATTGTGGGTCGGCAAGCTCAGACCCCCGGAGCAGAG
>NW_007080192.1:33222-37250 GCF_000164805.1 Carlito syrichta | reverse complement strand
GGAAGCGTCCGCGCCCCCCCGCGCCGAGCTGCCGTTGCCCTCCACACGCTCGCACCGTGTTTCTTGCGAGCCAGGAGGCGGCAGCCCCGTCGTGCCCTTTCCCCTTCCCCGGGAGCACTGCACCGAGGCGGGTGGGCCCGTGGGGAAACTGAGGCTTGGGTTAGCAACCAGAGTCCGGGACCCTCGTTTTGCCAGACTCGTCTGCAGACCCCTCTGGGGTCTGCTCCCTCTTCAGCCCGTCCTCGGTGGGGGCAGATCTGGGCACTGTGAACGAGCCGGAAGCTCCGTCCCGGGGGACCCCGGGGAAGTAGGCCGGGCAGGGGGCAAGGCCCCAAGGGGGCAGGGCTTCGGATGCCAGGGGCTGATGCCACCGGGAGGGGCAGATGGGGCCCAGCCTGAGGCTTCCTGGACCACCCCGCCCTGCCCGGCCCCGGCCACAGTCCAGGGTTTGCTGGCCTTCGAACCGCACTTGTGATCAGTATTGACGGTGGCGGGGTAATCATTAACCGCCGCCAGGGCTGGGCCAACGGCTCAAAAGGCACCGGGCGCAGGGCGTCCCGCTTCCTCCTCGTGCCCCGAGGGCCAGCCCGGCACGCAGGTAAGCGGCTTCCCCTGGCAGTAGGGCCCCTGCAGCCTCCTCTGCCCCCAGGAGTCTCCGGAATCCGGGCGCCTTCTGCAGGGTGGCAAGCCCCTTCCCGCTCTGTGCCTCAGTTTCCACCTGTGGGATGGGGGAGCAGGAGCATCGCCTCTCTGATGCCAGGAGCCAGGATTCCTGATGGGCACGGCCTGTGCCAGGCAGGGACACTTGCACTCCACACCACAGAGGCTGGTCTCACCCCAGCCTCTTTGGAAGGGATTGCCAGGCATTTGGGGGTGCAAGTTGGCCATCGCCTGTGGCACCTTTCTCTGAAGGCCTATCCCCCGGCAGAAGGACTCCTGCCCGGGGCCCCCACCCCACCTCAACTGCATCTCAAGAGGGAGGACGCCACTCCAGGGAGGCTCCAGGGCAGCCCAACCCTGGGGCCCTGCTCTGTGACCTCGGGCAGCCCCCTCTCCCTCTCTGGGCCTCTTCCACGGCTGGCAAAGGCGGGCATGGGCCAGATGGACTCTAAGAGCATCCTTCTCTCTCCAGAAGCTTCAGAGTCCCCCGAAACGGGTCTCTGCAGGACTGGCACTGGAAGCCTGCCTGGGAGGGAGGGCACGCTGTGCAGGAGAAAGGTCTGCCCCGGAGCCCTGGGCCAGCTCAGGGATCCGGTCAGCAGCTCTGTCCTCTCCCCACGGTGGAGACAGGCCCAAGGGTCCAAGGGCGGGCGGCTCCCCACCAGTCTGGGCTGGCGTGCAGGGTGGCCTTGCATGTCCTGATTGGCATATGAGGAACCAGCCGTGGTTCAGAGAGGTTAAGCTACTTGCTCGAGGGCACCCAGCGTCCCGGCCCCTGCTGGCTCCCCGGAGGCTGGGGTACCAAGTTCTTCCAACAGTGGCTGCTTAGTCCCCGTTCTTTGGATTCTGCGGCTGGTTTGTCAGCATCGCTCCCAGGTCCCTGCTGTCCCCTTTCTCATCCACCTGGCCACCTTGCTGGTTCTCTGCCTGTTCCTCTCCTCCCAGCCTCCCCTCCGACCCCTGCCCGTCTCCGTCTCCCCTGCTGGGGCCATCCGCGTGAGACTGGGCACGGGGAGCCCTGGAGACTGACAGACGCCCAGCTGTTCCTTGCTGGGGCCCTGCCCCGTGGCTGCAGCAGGGAGGGGGGCAAAGGGCAAAGGGCGGAGGCCACAGTGGCCAGACCCGAATCAGAGGCCTAGCTCTGGCCAGAAAAGAAACCAGGAAACAGAAGGACGTGGGGACAGGGCGTGGGGGTGTCAGCGGGCAAAGGCTGCCCGGAGTCGTAAATCGGAGCCGCTCCTGGCTTTATGGGGCAGGTTTGGGGTTGAGCCTGGACTTCGCCCAGGAAGGGCGCCAGGTGTGGGCCCGTGTGATAAGGGGCCTCAATAAAAGGGCCCTGCGGACCTGAGGCCACGGTGAGCGGGCGTGGGGCCCCCAGGACCCTGCCCAGGGGAGAGGCCGGGCGGGCAGCGGGCCCGGCCCAGGCCTCCCGTGGGCTGCCGCCCCCTGTAACAGCAACTCCATGTGGAAGTGCTCGCTGGTTCCAGTGGGGTTGCTGTTATCGGGTGCGGGGGCCAGCACCCGCGACGGAGGACAGGCGGCCGCCACCCCTGGCCGGTGGGGACCCCGTGGCCACGCCCCTGGCCCAGGACGGCGAAGGGGGCCGTGGGCGGCCGGCGGGCTGCGAGACCGAGTGCACAGGGCTCTGACCTATGAATTGACAGCCAGTGCTCTCGGCTGCCCTCTGGCTGCCAATTCCATAGGTCACAGGTATGTTCGCCTCAATGCCAGCCGCCAGGACCCGCGGGGCTGGGGGGCGCGGGGGTGTCCAGCAGCCCACGAAGACCTTGCTGGACCCGAGGGGCGCTCAAGGCCCCACTCTCGCTTCTGCCCTCCCTTGCATTTCCCCTTTGTGAGCCTGAACTTTTTTTTGAGTCTCACTGTGTCGCCCAGGATGGAGGGCAGGGGCACGCTCACGGCCACCGCAGCCTCGACCCGCTGGGCTCTGGTGATCCTTCTGCCTCAGCCTTCCAAGTAGCCAGAACTACAGCACGCGCCACCACACCCGGCTAATTTTTGTTTTTTTTTAATTTAATTGTATTATTATTATTTTTTGAGCTGGAGTCTCACTTCCAGGCTGGAGGGCAGTGGCACACTGCTCATGGCCACCACAGCCTCGACCTGCTGGGCTCCGGCGATCCTTCCGCCTCAGTCTTCGAAGTAGCTGGAACCACAGGCGCTTGCCACCACACCCGACTAATTTTTTGATTTATTGTGGAGACGAGGTCTTGCCAAGTTGCCCAGGCGGGTCGTGAACCCCTGAGCTCAGGCAACCCTCTCGCTTTGGCCTCCTAAAGCGTGGGGATTAGAGGCTTGAGCCACTGTGCCTAGTCTTCAGTGGGGTAATCTTGAGAAATGTTCATTTCTTTCTTTCTTTTTCTTTTTGAGTCAGGGTCTCACTCTTTTGCCCAGGCTGGAGGGCAGTGGCACACTCACGGCCAGCCCAGCGTCCACCTGCTGGGCTCCGGCGATCCTGCCACCTCAGCCTTCCAAGGAGCCGGATCTACAGGCACGTGCCACCGTGCCTGGCTAATTTTTGATTTATTGTAGAGACAAGGTCTCACCAAGTTGCCCAGGCTGGCCTCGAACCTGCGGGCTCAGGCAATCCTCTTGCCTTAGCTTCCCAAAGCACTGGGATGACAGGCTGAGCCACCGAGTCCAGCCCTAAAGTTTTTATTGTAGAGAAAAGGGCTGGCCAAGTTGCCCAGGCTGGTCTTGAACTCCTGGGTTCAGACAATCCTCCCACCTCGGCCTCCCAAAGTGCTGGGATTACAGGCGTGAGTCACACCCCCCCCCCCGGAGAAATTTTCATTTTGATGAAAAGGTTTCTGCTGCTAAGAAATAAAATTTTGAAAATCAGAAACACAGAGCCAAGAATAAAGTCCAAATTGCTTAATAGCAGGTATTGGCTATTAACGAACCCTTTCTTCGTGCTGGGCCCTCGGCATACATCACCGGGGTCCTCTTGGCAACATTGCAAGGGAACCGTCATGACCCTGTTTGGGAGGCAAGGATATGGGCTCAGAGAGGGTGCGTGTTTGCTAAAGGTCACACAGCATCTTGGACCTTCTCCCTCTGTGGACCCTATACAGCCGACAAGCATCCGGCTCCTAAGACATTGTCGCTCACCTCTTCCCACTGGCGGCCTCGCTCACACCGTCCTGTCTGATCCGGGTCCCTGGGCCCCCACCTGCCCCTGCTGTGGCCCAGTTCGGACGCCCCTCCCTCGGGCCCTCCTGTGATCCCACAGGACCGCTCCCCGCTGTGCCAGCACCCGGTTTCACGGGCCTCTCCCACCACCCTTATCTCATTCTGTGCAGAGTGGAAGAGCTCGGGTGCTTATCTTTTTTTTTTTTTTTTTTTTTTTT
>NW_007080192.1:32484-33188 GCF_000164805.1 Carlito syrichta | reverse complement strand
TTTTTTTTTGAGTCGGAGTCTCACTCTGTTGCCCAGGCTGGAAGGCAGGGGCACGCTCACGGCCACCGCAGCCTCAACCTGCTGGGCTCCGGCGATCCTTCCGCCTCAGCCTTCCAAGCAACTAGAACCACAGGCACATGCCACCACGCCCAGCTAATTTTTTGATTTATTGTAGAGAAAAGGTCTCACCATGTCCAGGCTGGTCTTGAACCCCTGGGCTCAGGCAATCCTCTCGCCTCTGCCTCCCCAAGTGCTGGGATTACAGGCTGAGCCATCATGCCTAGCTGGGTGCTAATCTTATCTCTGTGCTGGTCTCAGACTCCCTGGGTGCAAAGTTCACGACTTACTCATGGTCCCTGCCCCACCAGCACAGTAGGTGTTTAAGATGCATGGGCTGGCCTGGTGCAGTGGCTCACGCCTGTCTTCCCAGCACTTTGGGAGGCAGAGGCGAGAGGACTGCCTAAGCCCAAGGTCTCAAGACCAGCCTGGGAAACTTGGTGAGATCTCATCTCTACAATAAGTAAAAAAAAATATTTGCCGGGCTCGGTGGCTCAGCCTGTAATCCCACACCTTGGGAGGCTGAGGTGAGTGGATTGCCTGACCCTGAGGGTTCAAGACCCGCCTGGGCAACTTGGCGAGACCTCATCTCTTTTTTTTTTATGAGCTGGAGTCTCACTCTGTTGCCCAGACTGGAGTGCAGTGGC
>NW_007080192.1:31790-32269 GCF_000164805.1 Carlito syrichta | reverse complement strand
AACTCAAAAAAAAAAAAAAATTAGCCGGACATGGTGGCACGTGCCTGTGTTTCCAGCTACTTGGAAGTCTGAGGCGGAAGGATCGCCAGAGACCAACAAATCGAGGCTGTGGTGGCCATGATCATGCCACTGCACTCTAGCCTGGGCAATAGAGTGAGACTCTGACTCAAGAAAAAGATGCACCCACAGACTGAGTGGCAGGACCCTGGACTCTGACCCTTGTGGGGCTGTCAGAGCCTTGGCTTAGGGTGAAAGGGAATGGCCGAGACAGTCTCCCCTGTGCTGGGGTTCCTCCACCCTCTGTCTCTAGTGAGACCTGCCACCCAAAAGGTCTCCACTGAGCCGGGTGCAGTGGCTCACACCTAGAATCCCAGCACTTTGGGTGGCCGAGGTGAGAGGATTGCCTGAGCCTGCAGGTTCGAGACCAGCCTGGGCAACTTGGCGAGACCTCATCTCTCTAAAAAAAAAAAAAAAAAAAA
>NW_007080192.1:25646-31245 GCF_000164805.1 Carlito syrichta | reverse complement strand
GACTCCAAAAAAAAAAGAGCGGGGGGTGGGGGAGCCCAGGATGCAGGCGGGGCAGCTGGTGTTCCCACAGGCCTCCCTTCCTGCGGCCACCACCAGGGAGCGCCCCGGGCATCCCTTCCCACGGCTCCTGAGACCGCCTGCCACTCCCGGGGGTCCCTCCTGGTCGACTGGAGCTCCCACTCACCTCCCCAAAGTGGGGATCCCTGGGGGCACTCTTTCAGCTGTTCCGTGTGTAAAACATGCATGAAGGTGGCTCGCGCCTGTCATTCCAGCAATTTGGGAGGCAGAGGCGTGGAGACGGCCTGAGCCCAGGGGTTCGAGACCAGCCTGGACCACTTGGCCAGACCGCGTCTCTGCAATAAATCAAGAAAGGTTGGCTGGGCGTGGTGGTGCGTGCCTGTAGATCCAGCTACTTGGAAGGCTCGCCTGAGCCCGGCAGGTCGAGGCTGCGGTGGCTGTGAGCGTGCCCCTGCCCTCCAGCCTGGGCGACAGAGGGAGACCCTGGCTCCAAAAATGAAGATAAAAATGAATGTGTTATGTGGGTTCCTATAATTGTACAAGTCTCTGTGTAACAACCTACAGTGTCCCCCAGATGTGCCCACGTCCTCCCACACCACCAGGTCAGCATCATCCCAAGTTTTATGGCAATCACTCCTGTCTTCCTCTGTGGTTTGCGACCCCCCTGCACAGCCCATAACAGCATGGCAGTATGTGTTGGTCTGGGTTTGTTGTTGTTTGTATAGATGTATTCGCAGCTGTGTCTGGACCAGACTCCTGTGGCCAGAGCTGGAACTTACCCCTTATTCCTCTTTTTTTTTTTCTTTTTGAATTGGAGTCTCACTCTGTCGCCCAGGCTGGAGTGCGGTGGCACGCACACAGCCACCGCAGCCTCAACCTGCTGGGCTCAGGCGAGCCTTCCATCTCAGCTTTCCAGGTAGCTGGAACTATAGGTGCATGCCACCACACCCGGTTAATTTTTTATTTCTTGTAGAGACGAGGTCTCACCAAGTTGCCCAGGCTGGTCTCAAGCTTAGGCAATCTTCTCGCCTCGGCCTCCCAAAGTGCTGGGATTACAGGCTTGAGGCACCATGCCCGGCCTGTTTTTGTTTTTATTTAATTTTTTTTTTTTGAGTTAGAGTCTCACTCTGTCACCCAGGCTGAAGGACAGTGGCATGCTCAGCTGCTGGTCTCAGGTGATCCTTCCACCTCAGCCCTCCAAGTAGCCGGAACCACAGGCATGTGCCACCATGCTCAGCTAAACTTTTTTTTGATTTACTGTAGAGACGAGGCCGCGCCAAGTCACCCAGGCTGGTCTTGAACCCCTGGACTCAGGCAATCCTCTCGTCTCTGCCTCCCAAAGTGCTGGGATGACAGGTGTGAGCACCACGCGTGGCCTTGTGTTGAGTTTTGAAAGCTTCAGAAAATCTCCAAGGAAAGTACTAACATTCATATTACCCTTTGCTTGGATTCATCGACATTTTTGCCATAATGTTTGCTTCTTTTCTCTCTCCCACTCTCTCTCTCTCGCTCTCTCTCCCCCCATCCCCCACACACATGGACATATTTTTCTGAACCATTGGAGAGTAAATTATAGACCATAACCCTTCACCCTTTAAATAATTTCAACATGTATCTCCTAAGAAAAATGATGTCTCTTACACAACCACGCACAGTTAGCACATTCAGGCCTGGCGACGTGACCCAAAGCTGTTAATCCACATGCAGTCCACGTTCAAACGCCACTGACTGTCCCAACCCGCTGGGGTCATGCTTCACACCTGGCTGTTGGGGATCTTTGGTCTTCTTGGGTCTGGAACCATCCTTGGCCTTTGTTTTTCACAGCCTGACCTTTTTGAAGAGGACAGGTCGGTTGTTTTGTAGACTGTCCCTCATGTTTTTCTCTCCCTCGCCCCTCAATTTTAAAGGCCAAATATGGGGCGGAGTGCAGTGGCGCACACCTGTCATCCCAGCACTTTGGGAGACAGAGGATTGCTTGAGGCCAGGAGTTCAAGACTAGCCAGGGAAACATAGCAAGACATGGTCTCTACAAAAAAAAAAAAAAACCTTAAAACTTAGCGTTGTGGTGCACACCTGTAGTCTCAGCTACTTGGGAGGCTGAGGTGAAAGGATCACTTGAACCCAAGAGTTCAAGGCTGCAGTGAGCTATGATCCCACCACTTGCTCCAGTCTGGACAAGTGTGACCCTGTATAGGTCTCTATAAATAAATAAACAGGACAGGTGCAGTGGCTCATGCCTGTAATCCCAGCACTATGAGAGGCAGAGGCAAGATTACCTGAGTCCAAGAGTTCGAGACCAGCCAGCCTGGGCAACTTGGTGAGACCTGTCTCTACAATAAATCGAAAAACAAAAAAACTACCTGGGTGTGGTTCCATCTACTTGAAAGACTGAGATGGAAGGATCACCTGACCCCAGCAGATGGAGGCTGCAGTGGCCATGAGCGAGCCACTGCACTCCAACATGGACAACAGAGGGAAACGCTGACTCAAAATAAATAAATAAAATAAAAATTAAGGCCAGGTGCAGTGGCTCATGCCTATAATCCTACTACTTTGGGAGACCGAGGTGAGAGGATTGCCTGAGCACATGGGATTAAGACCAGCCTGGGCAACTTGGCGAGACCCCTTCTCTACAATAAATCAAGAAAAATTAGCCAAGTGCGGTAGCGCATGCCTGTAGTTCCAGATACTTGGAAGACTTGGGACACCTGAGCCCAGTAGGTAAAGGCTGCGGTGGCCGTGCACTCCAGTCTAGGAGACAGAGTGAGACTCCGACTCATAATAAATAAATAAAATACAAACCAAAAAGTCAACTATGTTCATTATATAACTTTGGACAATACAGAAAAGTAAATAAAAGTGTCCTCAGTTCCTATGAGGCAGGAATGGTCCTGTAGACATTTCCTGAAATCACTGAAGCTGACCCTTCTGCTCTATGCACAAATTAACTCACTTCATCCTATGAGATCAGTGCTTTTGTTTGGGGGGGCGTTTGAGTTGGAGTCTCACTCCGACACCCAGGCTGGAGGGCAGTGGCATGCTCATAGCCACCACAGCCTTGACCTGTTGGGCTTCGCAATCCTTCTGCCTCAGCCTTCCAAGTAGCCGGAATTGCAGGCACACACTACCAAGCCCGACTAATTTTTGATTTATTGTAGAGATGAGGTCTTGCCAAGTTGCCCAGGTGGGTCTTGAACCCACAGGTTCAGGCAATCCACTCAGTTCGGCCTCCCAAAGTGCTGGGATGACAGGCTGAGCCACTGAGTTCGGCCAGATTGGTGCTTTTGTTATCTCTGACTTTATAGCTGCTCTGAGGCCTTGAGTGACTTGCTAACGATCAGTCAGTCAGTGGGACTTGAACTTGAAAATCTGCTCCAAAGCCCAGGCATCTAGCCTCAGCCTTGGCTGCTTTACAATGGCGGCAGGCCCTGTGTGACCCACGCGCATCAGGGTGTCTCGGCTCCTGCTCTCTGGGGTTGGGTCATTCTCTGCAGCAGGAGCTGTCCTGTGCACTGCAGGGTGGGCGGCATCCCTGACCTCCACCAACTAGATGCCAGCAGTAAGAATGTCCCCTGGGGATGTTGGGCGCAGTGGCTCAGCCTGTAATCCCTGCACTTTGGGAGGCCGAGGTGAGTGGATTGCCGGAGCCCGCGGGTTTGAGACCAGCCTGGGCAACTTGACGAGACCTTGTCTCTACAATAAAATAAAAAATAGCCAGGTGCGGTAGTGTGCGCCTGTAGTTCCGGCTACTTGGAAGGCCGAGGTGGAAGGATCTCCTGAGCCCAGCAGATGGAGGCTGCGGTGGCCATGAGCGTGCCACTGCACTCCAGCTTGGGTGACAGAGGGCCTCCGACTCAATAAAAAGAATGTCCCCGGGGAAGCAAGATCACCCCCCACCCGCTGAGCGTGTTTGTGTGTGTGTGTGTGTGTGTGTGTATTTTAGCTAGGTCACACCAAGATCATCTTTCCCTGTTCCGTGTCTAGCGGCTGCCAGGTGCTTCTGTCAAGGGACTCGCGGACTGACAAAATGACAAACCTTTTGCCGTGGCTCTCCTCCACTGCTATACAGCACACTGCCACAAACCTTGTGGTTTACAACCACCCCCACTTATGAGCACCCAGATCCGAAGGTCAGAAGTTGGCACAGCATGACTGAGTTGTGTGTTCAGAGCGACGTGCCAGATGCCAAAATCAGGGTGTCAGTCAACTAGACGAGTGTGACCTGCAGGCGCTGGGGAGGAACCGCTTCCGATCTCCTCCTCCTCCTCCATCTTTTTGTCAGAGTCTCACTCTGTCACCCAGGCTGGAGTGCAGTGGCATCATCAGGCCTCACCCAAGCTTGTTGACCTCCTGGGTTCAGGTGATCCTTCCGCCTTAGCCTCCTGAGTAGCTGGAACTGCAGGCATGCGCCACCACACCCAGCTAATTTTTTTTTATAGAGTTGGGGGTCTCACGATAGTGCCCAGGCTCTAAACATATTCTTGTTGTTGGCAGAATCGTTCTTTGCAGCTGTAGGTCTGAGGTCCTCATTTTCTTGCTGGCTGCCTGCCAGGGGGTCCCCTGAGCTACAGAGGCCCCCACAGTCCTTTCACATGGCCTCTTTCATCTTCAAGCCAACGGCGACACCCTGAATCTTTCTTGTGCTTTGGATGGCTGGCTTCCTTTTCTGCGACTGCCCAGCCTGTGAAAACTCTCTGCTCCCAGGGGGCTCAAGTGAGCAGGTCGGCCCACTCGGACGCTCTCCGTTTGTAAAGTGGACTGGGCCAGTTGACCCAACCAGTCACGGGCGTAAGCCCAACAGATTCAGTCCCGGGGCCACACTGGGTGGGAGGGATCTTGGGGAAACTCTGCCTACCTCAATGACCAAGTGGGGTGTTTCTCAGCGGGGGGGGGCATGGAACCAAGGGGCAGAAGCCAGGCCGGAGCGGGAGATGGAGGCCTGAGCCAGCTCTGAGAAGTCACTGCATTCCTGTCCTTGGGACGCCCCGACGTGTGCCTCTGGACGAAAGCATGGAGCTTGGGCAGACGTAGGCCTCTGCGGAGGGCACTGCTTTCGGTCCCCTTGCTGTGTCCTTTTGGTGACCATCACCATTTTCCTTTTTTGTTGTTTGTTTTGAGTCAGAGTCTTACGGTCACCCAGGCTGGAGGGCAGTGGCACGCTCCTGGTCACCCAGCCTTGGCCTGCTGGGCTCCGGTGATCCTTCCGCCTCTGCTTTCCAAGGAGCTGGAACTACCTGTGCGTGCCGCCCACGCCTGGCTGACTTTTTGATTTCTTGTAGAGACGAGGTCTCGCCAAGTTGCCCAGGCTGGTCTCGAACCCTGGACTCAGGCTATCCTCTCGCTTCAGCCTCTCAAAGTGCTGGGACTACAGGCATGAGCCACTGTGTCCAGCTTGTCATCTTTTCTCTTCGAGTCAGGATCTCATTCTGTTGTCCAGGCTGGAGTGGCACCAGCATGGTTCGCTGCAGCCTCAACCTCCTGACCTTGAGTGATCTTTCTGCCTCAGCCTCCCAAGTAACTGGTACCAAGGCGTGTGCTACCATGCCCAGTCAATTTTTTAAATTTTTTTTTTTTTTTTTTT
>NW_007080192.1:22807-25329 GCF_000164805.1 Carlito syrichta | reverse complement strand
AGGCAATCCACTCACTCAGCCTCCCAAAGGTGCGGGATTACAGGCTGAGCCACCGAGCCCAGCTTAATTTTTAAAATTTTTTTGTAGAGATGAGGTCTCACTCTGTTGCCCAACTGATCTCAAACTCCTGGCTTCAAGTGATCCTCCCACCTCAGCCTCCCAAAGTGCTGAGATCATAGGCATGTGCCACCGTGCCTGGCTCCCTTCACTATTTTCTGTATTTAAGGGCAGGATGAAGAAGATGGGGATTAGAGGAATGTCCCAGCTGGGCCGAAAGAGAGACTAACTGATCTCGGGAAAAGGAGGAGTGAGGTATTAGGCCAACGGAGGGGACTAACGGGTGGCCTTGGGCACAATGTCTGACCCTTCGAGGTGTGGGAGTGAGGGCGGGGCCAGAGGCCAGAGGAGCTGGGCTCCTTGAAGATGGATCGGGCTGGCGACTGAGTGTGGCACGGCTGGGGACAGAATTGCCCTCCAGCCCCCAGCCACAGTGAGGCTCAGGGCATCCTGCCAGCGATGGAGTGGGGACGGAGGGGGACTGTGGGGACAGGCCATGGCAAGGGAGAGGCAGCTGGCGCAGGACACAGGCTGACTTGTTCTTGTGCGTACCATGAGACACACCCCAGACCCCCCCCCGGAAATGCCCGGAGGGGATGTGAGCAGGCAGCATCCCACACTTGGCATGAATGGAGCCAAGACCACACACCTGGTTTGTACCTTCTGGTGGCTGAGGCTGGGGGACATGGGGTTACACCCACCCATGCATTCGTGTAGGGCAAGGGGTCCCCAGGACCCTGCAAGGAACCGCTGATGTTATCACTGCAAAAGGTGGCAAATCATAAACCACCTCTGGTGGCGAACCCAGACGCAGACGACCTCAGCAAGGCCAGGGGGCTGGGGCACAGTCACGGTGGTACCTGGGCTCACCATCAGCTGAGGGTAAACGCTGTGCCCCTGCCTCAGCAGCCCCTTGCGCGAGACACACGTGTAAGCCTGGCAGTTGAACTACAGTTTGTTTTTGGTTTTTGAGCCAGTCTCACTGTCGCCCAAGCTGGAATGCAGGGGCACGCTCTCGGCCACCGCAGCCTCAACCTGCCGGGCTCAGGCGATCCTTCCGCCGCAGCCTTCCAAGTGGCTGGAATTACAGGCACGCTACACGACGCCTGGCTAATTTTTTGATTTATTGTAGAGATGAGGTCTCGCCAAGTTGTCCAGGCTGTTCTCGAACCCTGGGCTCAGGCAATCCTCTCACCTCCACCTCCCAAAGTGCTGGGATTACAGGCGTGAACCACTGCGCCCGGCAAACTGTAATTTTTTGTGTTTTGAGTCAGAGTCTCGCTCAGTCGCCCAGGCTGGAGTGCAGTGGCAGGATCACGGCTCACCACAGTCTTAACCTCCCGGACTTAGGGGATCCTTCCACCTCAGTCTCCCAAGTAGCTGGGACTACAGGTGTGTGCCACCAGGCCAAGTTAATTTTTTGATTTTCTGTAGAGACGAGGTCCCACTATGTTGCCCAGGCTGGTCTCGAACTCCTGGGCTCTAGTGATCTTCCTGCCTCGGTCTCCCCAAGTGCTGGAACTACAGGCAGGAGCCACTGTACCTGGCCTGAACTACAAGGGTGGGACTAAAAAAAACCCAGAATTATCTTTGGGAGGGCAGACCCCTTGTAGTCCAGACTTCCCCTGCTAGGCAAGTGTTCTAGGAACCCATAGGCATCAGTGTACCTGTCAGCGTTGCTGTAAGAGGCTGCGTTTGGCTTCAACGAAATTTTCTCTGGAGATTTTCAGTGCATTTGCCCATTTCTTGATGGGCGATTGACGAGTGCACCTGGCCACACCACACAGAATGTTCAGTAGTTTTTTTTGACTCCCACGCTTCACCCTCCCTATTCACTCAATCTCACCCTGAGTGACTTTTGTTTCCCCAGATGAAAAAAGTCCTCAAAGGGAAATGTCTGCCTATGTGGAAGAGATGAAGCAAAAAAAAAAAAAAAAAAACAAACGACAGAAGCACTAAAAGGCATCAAAATTGATGCATTCAAATATGGTTTTGAGCCAGGCATGGCAACTCACGCCTGTAATCCTAGCACTTTGGGAGGCGGAGGCAAGATAACTGCCTGAGCCCGGGTGTTTGAGACCAGCATGAGAAACATGCCAAGACCTCGTCTCTACAATAAATAAAAAAATTAACTGGGTGTGGTGGCACACACCTGTAGCTCCGGCTACTTGGAAGACTGAGGCGGAAAGATCGCCGGAGCCCAGCAGGTCGAGGCTGCAGTGGCTGTGAGTGTGCCACTGCTCCAGCCTGGGCAACGGAGTGAGACTCCACCTCAAAAAAAAAAAAAAAGGTTGTGAGCAGTAGAGAGAGCATCTCGATAGGTGTATTACATCAGAGAGTACTTTGAGGATGCCTTAAGTTTAAACGTGTAAGAATAAGTGCACAATATATATATATTTTTTTTTAGTTGGAGTCTCACTCAGTCACCCAGACTGGAATGCAGTGGCTGCTCCTGGCCACCGCAG
>NW_007080192.1:19214-22745 GCF_000164805.1 Carlito syrichta | reverse complement strand
TTTATTGAAGAGATGAAGTCTCGCTGCCCAGGCGGGTCTGGAACCCGCGGGCTCAGGCAATCCACTCACCTCAGCCTCCCAAAGGCGCGGGATGACAGGCTGAGCCACCGAGCCCAGCTAATGCACCATTTTTTATAAATAAATCCCAGGTTTCTTTGGGTCCTCCCCTCGTATAGTTTTTGCAAAAGTGGTCAGGGGTCTTTAAGTCTCAGGTCTGCAAAGCACGGTGGTTATACATACACATCGTCCTGGTAAATGTGCCAGTCTGTCCCCAGGCTGCAGAGAGGACTGGTAGCTTCAGGGCTGAGAGTTATCCAGCCTGCATCTGGGAAGGTGGCTTTCAAAACCCTCTCTGTGTTTCCACCTGCCCAGTCTTGCTGCTTCAAAAGGCCAGCGTGTGGAAAGAGGGCAGCGCAAAGACGCCGAAGGTCCAGCTTTTCTCTGGGCTGCTTGAAGCAAGTTCCTGGACATCCAGGGCCTCCGGTTTTTTTCTCTTTGGAATCCCCATGCTGTCCACCTTCAAGCCAGGCTGTGGCCCGGCTGCCATATTCCCACCGAGGCCTCTGGAGCTCAGCAATCTCCCCGGAGCCCTCACCCAGGGGCCACGCTGCGGTTGCGAGGCAGGCCTCGTGGTATGGAGAGGTCGTCCTTCTGGCCAGCGCTCGAGACTCCGGGACTCAAAGAACAGACCTCCCCAGTTCTTTACCTCATGCTGGCAAAGCTGACTATCGCCCAAATCTCATGGCCGTAAGAACAAAAATCTCGGCTTCTCTGCAGGCTTTCTCATTGGAAAGAATGAACCACTCCTTATCCCAGAAAGAAACCTCTGTGTCTCTGGCTTTTCCCAGCCTGATTCTTCTGCCATATTTGGAGAAAAACTCCTTTTTTTTGAGTAGTCTTTAGGGACCTTACAGCCACTGCCCTAGACCAGGATATGGTGGGAGCGAACAGGCTGCTTTGAGGGGAAACAAGGCTGCAGGAGAAAACACTGAGAGTGGGGGATGGGCGTGTTTTCTGGGCTAAAAAGAAGAGTCAGGCCCTCCATCTGTCTGCCCCAGACCCAGGCAGACAGGCAGAAAGCGAAACCACAGAGGAACCAAAAGTGAAATGGTTCATTCGCATTTTATGAGACTTTCCTACCGAATAGAAAGTACCCTACTCCAGAAGAACCCCAACAAAACAAAACAAAGAAAAAACCACAAAGGAAAGAAAACAAAGACAATTTCACAATCTGGGGCATGATGAGATAAGGGAGCTGCCGGGAACCTGGGTGCCAACTGTGAAAACTGGGAAACTAATTCCCGGCCACTGGAGCTTCACCAGGGTGAGAACGGCTCTTCCTTCCAGACCTTTAAGCTTTTAGGCACAGATCAAGTGGCCATACATAACAGGGTCCGGGTTTCATTTATAAATAACCCAGGAACATTTTGTTTTCAGGGCTCCGGGGCTGGGTTTTCCCAGCACACAGGACTCTGGGGAGAGGGGAAAACCATGGCGGGTCAGTGTTCCGTGAGGACAAGTGCGCTCCAGCTCAGGGCAGCTTCATTCAGACCAAGGAACAACCAGCTCATTCAGGATCCCGGGCCCCAGGCCCTGGCCCTGAGCAGCCCAGACGCTGCATCTCCGGGGTGGATCCCGCATGGGAGGCAAAGCCTTTGGCTTCCAAGGCCAACCCAGGAAGTCTGGACCGGGCCCGCCAGAGGCTCCTGGTCACCAATTGGCATGCTGCCTCTGGTGACAGCCCTGCCTAGGAGCCTCGATATCCTCTTTGGAGGAGAATGCCAAAAATAAAGAAATTTAAAAAGCCAGTAGCTTCTGTGCTTCACTATGATTGAATGCTAATGAAATCCCAAATAAAAGAGCAGTGAGTCTAGAACACAAGATTGCAGGCAGGGTTGCAATGCCTCATGGGCTCTCTCAAGGTTAGGGAGTAAAGGGTGAGGCGATGGAATTTCCTGTTCCCTCAGGAGGTATGGAGGAGGGCGGATCCTGTGAGGGCCACCAAACTCCCATCCCGTCCCCTCTGGATCCCACCTGACTCAGTTCCCCTGAAATACTGCTCGTTCTCAGATTTGAGCTCCAGGCTCTGCCCTCTTAGCCTGCCAGTCTTTGCTCTTCCCTGACACAGGCCTCCAGCCCTCCATGTCTCCCAGAAGACAGAAAGTTGGATGGGAGGCTTTTGAGATCCCAGATTCATGTTGAAAGGACAGACTGATAGCTGAAAGCCATTTTTTTATCTTGTTCCTAAACCTTAATACAATGATGAGAAAGTAGAAGCTACGTTTCTGGAGAAATGCACACTTTAGGTAAAATTAACTTTGCCAACTTTGTCTTTTCAGAAACAGACTTCCTGGTGCCAGGTATCAGAGGCATCTCATAGCGGCAATCAAGCTTGCCTAGATTAATGGGGATTTACGAGGCCTAAGACATCATGTATTGGGCAAGGATTGCAGAAGTCACGAAACTTGAAATTACAAAAGTTGTGACCGCCCAGAGGGGGAGCAGGTGGGGATTTGATCTTCCAGTAAATTGGGTGCTATCTACAGGGAAGCCAAGGATCCCCCGAAGCGACCCACTGGGAAGGCCTAGGAGATAAGGGGAGGTGCACCCTACGCTAGCTCTAAGGACTGTCGTTCAGGAAGGTGCAGGAGAATTAGAATCCTTGTCACGCCCTTCTCTAGGGGCTTGATAATGTGGGCGGACATCAGTGGGTCTCTGTGTCACAGGTTTTCCAAGACACCCACAGTCCACAGGTGGTGGATAAGGAAGCCACAGCAGTCACGTCTACCTGACTGCAACTTCTCCAAGAGAAAGGAATTAAGCCAGGACTGGGGGGGGAGCTACAGGCCGCACTCTCCCAGAGTGTAGGCCCGTTCCCTGTCTGTGGGGAATGAACTTATCTTAAATAAATCTCTTCTTCGCTCACCTCTGTGTGTTGCAATTCTTTGCATTACTCAGATCTCTGGGTTGCCAGCCCGCACCTCTGGCTTGCGGGCCCTGGTGGTCTCTCCCCTCTCCATCCACCCATCCACCCTCACCCTATCCGTGCCCTAACACACATTACATCTCTCCAAGAACCCACCAGACAGACCCCCCCCACACACTTTGGTGTCCTGCTGCTGGTTACATAACAATCAGCCCCCAGAGCTCTGACATCACGCACTGAAGATTCTCACCAGCCTGGACAGCCAAGGTGGGGTCTGCATGTAGCAGGGGGGATGATGGCGGGGGAATGAGCTCCACGGAACAGCCAGGAACTGGTAAGGGGGGGAGAGGTCAGAGGGGTGGTGACCCTGCGAAGAAAGCGGAAGCACTTGGGTTTTTTAATCTCCCCCTAACTTCCCACAAGGTTTCATCGTTGCCCCACATCTCCCCTCTTCCCCAGAGGGAATTTCCGATTTCACTTCCTCAAAACCCAAGCGGCCAGAGGGGCCCCTGCTTCCCCTTCACGCCCTCCTGCCCGGGCCCCGTCGCAGGCCCTTCGGGGAAACCTCTTCTCGCCTGCGTGTCCCAGGTCACGCCCGCCCCTCC